>NC_079134.1:82560060-82580060 GCF_945859705.1 Episyrphus balteatus
TAATAATAATAATAATAATAATAATAATAATAATAATAATAATAATAATAATAATAATAATAATAATAATAATAATAATAATAATAATAATAATAATAATAATAATAATAATAATAATAATAATAATAATAATAATAATAATAATAATAATAATAATAATAATAATAATAATAATAATAATAATAATAATAATAATAATAATAATAATAATAATAATAATAATAATAATAATAATAATAATAATAATAATAATAATAATAATAATAATAATAATAATAATAATAATAATAATAATAATAATAATAATAATAATAATAATAATAATAATAATAATAATAATAATAATAATAATAATAATAATAATAATAATAATAATAATAATAATAATAATAATAATAATAATAATAATAATAATAATAATAATAATAATAATAATAATAATAATAATAATAATAATAATAATAATAATAATAATAATAATAATAATAATAATAATAATAATAATAATAATAATAATAATAATAATAATAATAATAATAATAATAATAATAATAATAATAATAATAATAATAATAATAATAATAATAATAATAATAATAATAATAATAATAATAATAATAATAATAATAATAATAATAATAATAATAATAATAATAATAATAATAATAATAATAATAATAATAATAATAATAATAATAATAATAATAATAATAATAATAATAATAATAATAATAATAATAATAATAATAATAATAATAATAATAATAATAATAATAATAATAATAATAATAATAATAATAATAATAATAATAATAATAATAATAATAATTTTTTTTTTTTTTTTTTACTTTACTTGTGGAGGAATGCGTTACGCACCATAAGGAGGTATCCATACCTCCCCGTGTGTCGGACTCACCAAGGAAAAAATGTTAAAACCTTTTGATGGCATACCGACTAAACCTCCAAAAGTGTCACGAAGAACCCCCCCCCCTCGGGACCACGGGATTGCACTTCTTCAAGAGGGGGTGCTGTTGTACGGCCCATTCTGGGCTTACGTCTTGTAGCGAGATCTTTCCTCTGCCTTTTTCGTTCCTAGGTTAGGAAGGGTAAGGTTAGGTAGGTTACGTTAGGGAGGTTAAGTAAGGATTAGGTGGAATTAGTTGGGTTTCGTTAGTTTAATATTAGTCTTTGATTAGGTGAAGTTAGGTTACGTTAGTTGAAAGTGGTTTGGTTAAATTTGGTTAGGTTAGTTGGTTAATAGGTTAGGAAAGGTTAGGAACGCGGAACTGTTCTTCTTCTCTTTTCTTATTTCTGAGGAGCTGATTTGTGTATGCACTGATCGCGTTCCAGTTGTGTTGGCTAGTAACCATCTTCTCGACTATGTTCTCTGGAGTGATGGTGCCAATGTTTGTCTCCAGTTCTTCTCTTTGTTCTGCCCATCTGCTGCAGACGAAGAAGGTATGTTGTGCATCGTCTTCTTGGGAGTCCCCGTACTGGCATGCTGGACTACTCGTTTTGCCGATCTTGTGGAGAAATGCGTTGAAGTAACCGTGTCCGGTGAGTAATTGGGTGACGTAATAATTAACTTCACCGTGTTTCCGATCTTTCCACTCAGCCACATTTCTAATCAGCCTCGCCGTCCATCGTCCTCTGCTTTCTGCGCACCAACGTTCTTGCCACTTCTGTATGGTCAGCTGCTTAGCCTCTTCTGCTGCCGCTTCCAACCCCATTTCCGCCTTTTTGTCGTAGACGTACTTCCTTTCTGTCGCTAGGAGATCGATAGGGGTCACTCCAGCGATTACAAGGACAGCTGGTTCCGACACCGTTCGATAAGAGCTTGCTACGCGTAGAGCTCCGCATCTTTGTACTGCTGCCATCTGCTTTCGGTACTTCTCTTGCTTAAGTGCGTCCGCCCATATTTCGCTGCCATACAGAAGGATGGAATGCGTTGTCGCCATCAGTAGCTTCCGCTTACTGGCCGTTGGTCCCCCAACGTTCGCCATCAGTCTGCTCAGTGATGTGGTAGTTTTTGATGCTCTTTCCGATGCTGCCTTTATTTGTTGCCAGTAGGTTAGCTTTGTGTCGAGCCTCAATCCCAAGTACTTCACTGTCGCGCTGCTTCTTATCACTTCGGCCCCGATTTGGAAGTCGATTTGTGTAGGAATCCTCTTCCTCGTCAGAAGAACTATCTCTGTTTTTTCCGTGGCTATGCTGAGTCCATGCTCTTCCATCCATGAATTTATTCGTCGCATGACCTGGTTTAGCTTTCTTTGCGCGCTATCGGTGTCTCGTGCCGTAATCACCGCGGCGATGTCGTCAGCATAGCCAACCAGGAAGGCATCGTCAGGCATCTCCATGCGTAGGATATCATCATAGGAGATGTTCCACAGGTCTGGTCCTAAGATTGATCCTTGCGCTGCACCAGATGTGACTTCCTTCCTTCGCGGACCTTCTGCGGTCTCGTAGATCAGCTCGCGATCTCTGAGATAGTCCTTCGTCATCCGTCATAATAATAATAATAATAATAATAATAATAATAATAATAATAATAATAATAATAATAATAATAATAATAATAATAATAATAATAATAATAATAATAATAATAATAATAATAATAATAATAATAATAATAATAATAATAATAATAATAATAATAATAATAATAATAATAATAATAATAATAATAATAATAATAATAATAATAATAATAATAATAATAATAATAATAATAATAATAATAATAATAATAATAATAATAATAATAATAATAATAATAATAATAATAATAATAATAATAATAATAATAATAATAATAATAATAATAATAATAATAATAATAATAATAATAATAATAATAATAATAATAATAATAATAATAATAATAATAATAATAATAATAATAATAATAATAATAATAATAATAATAATAATAATAATAATAATAATAATAATAATAATAATAATAATAATAATAATAATAATAATAATAATAATAATAATAATAATAATAATAATAATAATAATAATAATAATAATAATAATAATAATAATAATAATAATAATAATAATAATAATAATAATAATAATAATAATAATAATAATAATAATAATAATAATAATAATAATAATAATAATAATAATAATAATAATAATAATAATAATAATAATAATAATAATAATAATAATAATAATAATAATAATAATAATAATAATAATAATAATAATAATAATAATAATAATAATAATAATAATAATAATAATAATAATAATAATAATAATAATAATAATAATAATAATAATAATAATAATAATAATAATAATAATAATAATAATAATAATAATAATAATAATAATAATAATAATAATAATAATAATAATAATAATAATAATAATAATAATAATAATAATAATAATAATAATAATAATAATAATAATAATAATAATAATAATAATAATAATAATAATAATAATAATAATAATAATAATAATAATAATAATAATAATAATAATAATAATAATAATAATAATAATAATAATAATAATAATAATAATAATAATAATAATAATAATAATAATAATAATAATAATAATAATAATAATAATAATAATAATAATAATAATAATAATAATAATAATAATAATAATAATAATAATAATAATAATAATAATAATAATAATAATAATAATAATAATAATAATAATAATAATAATAATAATAATAATAATAATAATAATAATAATAATAATAATAATAATAATAATAATAATAATAATAATAATAATAATAATAATAATAATAATAATAATAATAATAATAATAATAATAATAATAATAATAATAATAATAATAATAATAATAATAATAATAATAATAATAATAATAATAATAATAATAATAATAATAATAATAATAATAATAATAATAATAATAATAATAATAATAATAATAATAATAATAATAATAATAATAATAATAATAATAATAATAATAATAATAATAATAATAATAATAATAATAATAATAATAATAATAATAATAATAATAATAATAATAATAATAATAATAATAATAATAATAATAATAATAATAATAATAATAATAATAATAATAATAATAATAATAATAATAATAATAATAATAATAATAATAATAATAATAATAATAATAATAATAATAATAATAATAATAATAATAATAATAATAATAATAATAATAATAATAATAATAATAATAATAATAATAATAATAATAATAATAATAATAATAATAATAATAATAATAATAATAATAATAATAATAATAATAATAATAATAATAATAATAATAATAATAATAATAATAATAATAATAATAATAATAATAATAATAATAATAATAATAATAATAATAATAATAATAATAATAATAATAATAATAATAATAATAATAATAATAATAATAATAATAATAATAATAATAATAATAATAATAATAATAATAATAATAATAATAATAATAATAATAATAATAATAATAATAATAATAATAATAATAATAATAATAATAATAATAATAATAATAATAATAATAATAATAATAATAATAATAATAATAATAATAATAATAATAATAATAATAATAATAATAATAATAATAATAATAATAATGATAATAATAATAATAATAATAATAATAATAATAATAATAATAATAATAATAATAATAATAATAATAATAATAATAATAATAATAATAACAATAATAATAATAATAATAATAATAATAATAATAATAATAATAATAATAACAATAATAATAATAATAATAATAATAATAATAATAATAATAATAATAATAATAATAATAATAATAATAATAATAATAATAATAATAATAATAATAATAATAATAATAATAATAATAATAATAATAATGATGATGATGATGATGATGATGATGATGATGATGATGATGATGATGATAATAATAATAATAATAACTTTTTTTTTTTTTTTTTTTTTACTTTACTTGTGGAGGAATGCGTTACGCACCATAAGGAGGTATCCATACCTCCCCGTGTGTCGGACTCACCACCAAGGAAAAAATGTTAAAACCTTATAATGGCATACCGACTAAACCTCCAAAAGTGTCACGAAGAACCCCCCCTCGGGACCACGGGATTGCACTTCTTCAAGAGGGGGTGCTGTTGTAGCGCCCATTCTGGGCTCACGTCTTGTGGCGGGATCTTTTCTTCATCTGCTTTCTTCGTTCCTAGGTTAGGGAGGGTTAGGTTAGGTAGGAAATCTTAGGATTAGGTTAGGTTTAGGTTAGATTAGTTGGGTTTCGTTAGTTTAAATTAGTCTTTATTAGGTGAAGTTAGGTGACGTTAGTAGAAGTTGGTTTGGTTAGATTTAATTAGGTTAGTTGGTTAATAGGTTAGGAAAGATTAGGAACGCGGAACTGTTCTTCTTCCATCTTCTTGATTCTGAGGACCTGGTTGGTGTATTTACAGGTCTCATTCCAATTATGTTGGCTAGTTAGCATCTTTTGGACTATATTTTCTGGAGTGATGGTGCCAATGCTTCTCTCCAGTTCTTGTCTTTGTGTTGCCCATCTGTTGCAGGCGAAGAAGGTATGTTGTGCATCGTCTTCTTGGGAGTCCCCGTACTGGCATGCTGGACTACTTGTTTTGCCGATCTTGTGGAGAAATGCGTTGAAGTAACCGTGTCCGGTGAGTAACTGGGTGACGTAATAATTAACCTCACCGTGTTTCCGGTCTTTCCACTCAGCTACATTTCTGATCAGCCTCGCCGTCCATCGTCCTCTGCTTTCTGCACACCAACGCTCTTGCCACTTCTGTATGGTCAGCTGCTTAGCCTCTTCTGCTGCCGCTTCCACTCCCATTTCCGCCTTCTTGTCGTAGACGTACTTCCTTTCTGTCGCTAGGAGATCGATAGGGGTCACTCCAGCGATTACAAGGACAGCTGGTTCCGACACCGTTCGATAAGAGCTTGCCACGCGTAGAGCTCCGCATCTTTGTACTGCTGCCATCTGCTTTCGGTACTTCTCCTGCTTAAGTGCGTCCGCCCATATTTCGCTGCCATACAGAAGGATGGAATGCGTTGTCGCCATCAGTAGCTTCCGCTTACTGGCCGTTGGTCCCCCCACGTTCGCCATCAGTCTGCTCAGTGATGTGGTAGTTTTTGATGCTCTTTCCGTTGCTGCCTTTATTTGTTGCCAATAGGTTAGCTTTGTGTCGAGCCTCAATCCCAGGTACTTCACTGCCGCGCTGCTTCTTATTACTTCGTCCCCAATTTGGAAGTCCGTTTGTGTGGGAATCCTCTTCCTCGTCAGAAGAACTATCTCTGTTTTTTCCGTGGCTAGGCTGAGTCCATGCTCTTCCATCCATGAATTTGTCCGTCGCATGACCTGGTTCAGCTTTCTTTGCGCGCTATCGGTGTCTCGTGCCGTAATCACCGCGGCGATGTCGTCAGCATAGCCAACCAGGAAGGCATCGTCAGGCATCTCCATGCGAAGGATATCATCATAGGAGATGTTCCACAGGTCTGGTCCTAAGATTGATCCCTGCGCTGCCCCAGACGTGACTTCCTTTCTTCGCTGGCCTTCTGCGGTATCGTAGATCAGCTCTCGATCCCTGAGATAGTTCTTCGCCATCCGTAGCAGATAGGCAGGAACGCGGAATCTCCATTCGAGCGAATGTAGAATATCGCTCCACCTGGCCGAGTTAAAGGCGTTTCGAACATCCAGCGTCGCCAGCAAGACGATCTCCTTCGAGTAGTGGTTTCTTTGTTGGGCAATTTGGGCTGCGTGAACTACTTCTTGTATTGCTCCGATAGTAGAGCGGCCTCTCCGGAAACCGTACTGTCTCTCTGATAGATCGCCCGAAGCTTGTACTGCTGCTGAAAGTCGTGGTTTCAAAAGCTTTTATAATAATAATAATAATAATAATAATAATAATAATAATAATAATAATAATAATAATAATAATAATAATAATAATAATAATAATAATAATAATAATAATAATAATAATAATAATAATAATAATAATAATAATAATAATAATAATAATAATAATAATAATAATAATAATAATAATAATAATAATAATAATAATAATAATAATAATAATAATAATAATAATAATAATAATAATAATAATAATAATAATAATAATAATAATAATAATAATAATAATAATAATAATAATAATAATAATAATAATAATAATAATAATAATAATAATAATAATAATAATAATAATAATAATAATAATAATAATAATAATAATAATAATAATAATAATAATAATAATAATAATAATAATAATAATAATAATAATAATAATAATAATAATAATAATAATAATAATAATAATAATAATAATAATAATAATAATAATAATAATAATAATAATAATAATAATAATAATAATAATAATAATAATAATAATAATAATAATAATAATAATAATAATAATAATAATAATAATAATAATAATAATAATAATAATAATAATAATAATAATAATAATAATAATAATAATAATAATAATAATAATAATAATAATAATAATAATAATAATAATAATAATAATAATAATAATAATAATAATAATAATAATAATAATAATAATAATAATAATAATAATAATAATAATAATAATAATAATAATAATAATAATAATAATAATAATAATAATAATAATAATAATAATAATAATAATAATAATAATAATAATAATAATAATAATAATAATAATAATAATAATAATAATAATAATAATAATAATAATAATAATAATAATAATAATAATAATAATAATAATAATAATAATAATAATAATAATAATAATAATAATAATAATAATAATAATAATAATAATAATAATAATAATAATAATAATAATAATAATAATAATAATAATAATAATAATAATAATAATAATAATAATAATAATAATAATAATAATAATAATAATAATAATAATAATAATAATAATAATAATAATAATAATAATAATAATAATAATAATAATAATAATAATAATAATAATAATAATAATAATAATAATAATAATAATAATAATAATAATAATAATAATAATAATAATAATAATAATAATAATAATAATAATAATAATAATAATAATAATAATAATAATAATAATAATAATAATAATAATAATAATAATAATAATAATAATAATAATAATAATAATAATAATAATAATAATAATAATAATAATAATAATAATAATAATAATAATAATAATAATAATAATAATAATAATAATAATAATAATAATAATAATAATAATAATAATAATAATAATAATAATAATAATAATAATAATAATAATAATAATAATAATAATAATAATAATAATAATAATAATAATAATAATAATAATAATAATAATAATAATAATAATAATAATAATAATAATAATAATAATAATAATAATAATAATAATAATAATAATAATAATAATAATAATAATAATAATAATAATAATAATAATAATAATAATAATAATAATAATAATAATAATAATAATAATAATAATAATAATAATAATAATAATAATAATAATAATAATAATAATAATAATAATAATAATAATAATAATAATAATAATAATAATAATAATAATAATAATAATAATAATAATAATATAATAATAATATAATAATAATATAATATATAATATAATATATAATATAATAATAATATAATAATATAATAATCCTCCCTGAAATAAACAATTACATGCAGCTAGATACTCTTCTTTATTGTAGTGCTTATGCTATATTAACAACATCTGGAAGGAGAATCCATGCGGAACGTGCCCAACGATCTGCACCAAAAAAAGGAGAACCTCCATGGATAAAAAGATTAAGTGACAGAATCGAAGCACTGCGAAAAGAGGCTGGTGTTCTGTCTGCATTTAATATTCAACCAAACAGCCGTAAGCTTAGAAGAAGAGCTATAAAAATCAAACAGAAGTATGTTGTACATGGTCAATATAGTGAGACTAACAATACCCATGCAGAAGCACTAGATACTATTAAGCAAAAGATCAGCTTATATGCTAAGAGGTTAAGGAGATATAAACAGTCAAAACAAAGGAGCGAAGACAATAACCTTTTCAATAGATCTCAGAAAAGTTTCTTCGATAGATACAGAGGTAAAGCTGAGAACTCTAGTCAACCCCCAAATATAGGTGTCCTAGAAAATTTTTGGTCAGGAATATGGTCATCACCCTCACAGCATAATCAATCTTCCCAACTCCTGCAGCAAAATGATGAGACCAATGAAATAACACCAATGCAAGAGTGTACGGTTTCCACTGAAGATTTTCAAATAGTGGTGAAAAGGCTTCAAAACTGGAAGGCTTCTGGTATTGATGGCCTACATAATTACTGGTTGAAATCTTTTGTTTCTCTCCATGAAACTATGAGGCGTGAAATAAACAAGTTCATACAGAACCCTTCCTGTATCCCGGACTACCTCTGTGAAGGAATCACTTACCTTATTCCAAAGGAAGATTCATACACCGAAGATCCCTCTAAATTTCGCCCAATCACCTGCCTCAACACATTCTACAAACTAACCACTTCATGTGTGGCTGAGCTAATCAATAGGCACTGTTTAAGAAATAACATCATAGCCGAACAGCAAAAAGGTTGTAGAAAAGGATCTCTCGGCTGCAAGGAACAGTTAACTATTGACGCTGTTGTTACTGGCCAAGCATGCTCAGGGCAAAGAAACTTGTTTGCGGCTTTTATTGATTATAAAAAGGCTTTTGATATGGTTCCACATAGTTGGCTGTTAGAAACTCTCCGATTGTATAAAATCAACCCACAACTTGTATCTTTCTGTGAAGTGGTAATGACAAAATGGTGTACTAAGCTGAAAGCCCAAAAATTAACGTCAAAGCTTATACAAATAAAAAGAGGCATTTTCCAAGGAGACAGTTTAAGCCCACTCTGGTTTTGTCTCTCTATTAACCCACTGTCGTACCTCCTCAATAAGAGCAAATATGGATTTGAGATAAAAAGCAGTGTCCAATCTACTAGGATAACCCATCTTATGTATATGGATGACATCAAATTGTATTCTAGTTCTGCCAACAGCTTGGAACAACTTCTCAAGATTGTCGAAAAATTCTCGAACGACATAAAAATGGAATTTGGTGTAGAAAAGTGTAAAACAACCCAAATCGTAAGAGGAAAGATGACTAAGGGATTGGATTATATAACAGCCACTGGAAAAACTATACAATCATACAATCATTAGAAGAAGGGGAATTTTACAAATACCTGGGAATGGAGCAATCTCGCAGAATAGATCACACTCTAATCAAGTCGCGTTTGAACGAAATCTTTAAGTGCCGAGTGGAACAATTGCTGAAAACCTTATTAAATTCCAGGAATATGATTACAGCTATAAACACATATGCTGTACCAATTATTACATATTCAGCAGGCATTGTTAAATGGAGTTCAACGGACTTAGAATCATTGGAGAGGAAAGTAAGGACGCTGATGACGAAGTACCGCCAACATCATCCCAAGTCAGCTATTGAACGGCTAGTAATCCCCAGAGATAAAGGAGGAAGAGGATTAATTTCAATACAAAATCTAGTCGAAAAACAGAATCGAAATCTCTTTACTTACTTTAGCGAAAAAGCACCATCATCGTCTCTCCATAGTGCTATTCTACATGCTGATGACAATTTCACCCCGGTAAACATGAAGAACACCAACCCACTGGAACAACTTACACAGTCTTCGCAACAAAATCACTTTGATAGCTGGAAAAGCAAACCCCTCCATGGAAGACATCCCAACGAGCTGTATGCGTCAAATATTGATCTGTTGGTTTCAAACTCTTGGCTTAGCTTTGGAAATTTATTCCCAGAAACTGAAGGATTTATGGTTGCAATTCAGGATCAGGTCTTGCCCACAAGAAACTATCTCAAGTTCATTGTGAAGGATCAGAACATCGTTACCGATGACTGCCGACGCTGTGGTGCTCAACACGAAACAATACAGCATATCCTTGCGGGATGCACCGTACTTGTAAGTGAAGGGTACAAACGCAGACACGACAACATCGGGAAAATTCTCCATCAAGAACTTTTAAAAAAATATGGCATACTGTCATCATTGTTGCCATACTACAAATACAACCCAGAGTCGGTAATAGATTGCCCAGCTTATCTTATTTATTGGGACCGTACAATTCTGACGGATACAAGCGTGCCGTGCAACAGACCTGATATTGTTATCTACAACAAGATGGAAAAAAACATAATCCTTGTTGATTTCGCTGTTGTCAACAACAACAATCTTGAGTCTACATATAGCACAAAGATCCAAAAGTATACAGCTTTATGTTTTGAACTCAAGGATCTATGGAGAGCAAATACTGCCATTACAATTCCGGTTATTATCTCGACGACTGGACTTGTCCCGAAAACCACAATTTTAGCATTGGAAAGACTTGGTGTCCCTAAAAGAGTTGTTTACAGTATGCAAAAGTCTGTTATCCTCGACAGCTGCCGTTTGGTAAGGGAATTTCTCGCTCTTTAAATTCATCGATTTTACCTTCAAAGCGAGGTTTTTGGAACAGCCGTGATCCAGCCAACCACAAAAAGGGCTAGAACATGGTCTATGCTCCAACAGAGCCTAATCCCTTGGCATAGCCCGGGATAGGTACTTTTCCAGCTCCATAGGAGCTGCGAATGCTAACGAAAGTCGATAATAATAATAATAATAATAATAATAATAATAATAATAATAATAATAATAATAATAATAATAATAATAATAATAATAATAATAATAATAATAATAATAATAATAATAATAATAATAATAATAATAATAATAATAATAATAATAATAATAATAATAATAATAATAATAATAATAATAATAATAATAATAATAATAATAATAATAATAATAATAATAATAATAATAATAATAATAATAATAATAATAATAATAATAATAATAATAATAATAATAATAATAATAATAATAATAATAATAATAATAATAATAATAATAATAATAATAATAATAATAATAATAATAATAATAATAATAATAATAATAATAATAATAATAATAATAATAATAATAATAATAATAATAATAATAATAATAATAATAATAATAATAATAATAATAATAATAATAATAATAATAATAATAATAATAATAATAATAATAATAATAATAATAATAATAATAATAATAATAATAATAATAATAATAATAATAATAATAATAATAATAATAATAATAATAATAATAATAATAATAATAATAATAATAATAATAATAATAATAATAATAATAATAATAATAATAATAATAATAATAATAATAATAATAATAATAATAATAATAATAATAATAATAATAATAATAATAATAATAATAATAATAATAATAATAATAATAATAATAATAATAATAATAATAATAATAATAATAATAATAATAATAATAATAATAATAATAATAATAATAATAATAATAATAATAATAATAATAATAATAATAATAATAATAATAATAATAATAATAATAATAATAATAATAATAATAATAATAATAATAATAATAATAATAATAATAATAATAATAATAATAATAATAATAATAATAATAATAATAATAATAATAATAATAATAATAATAATAATAATAATAATAATAATAATAATAATAATAATAATAATAATAATAATAATAATAATAATAATAATAATAATAATAATAATAATAATAATAATAATAATAATAATAATAATAATAATAATAATAATAATAATAATAATAATAATAATAATAATAATAATAATAATAATAATAATAATAATAATAATAATAATAATAATAATAATAATAATAATAATAATAATAATAATAATAATAATAATAATAATAATAATAATAATAATAATAATAATAATAATAATAATAATAATAATAATAATAATAATAATAATAATAATAATAATAATAATAATAATAATAATAATAATAATAATAATAATAATAATAATAATAATAATAATAATAATAATAATAATAATAATAATAATAATAATAATAATAATAATAATAATAATAATAATAATAATAATAATAATAATAATAATAATAATAATAATAATAATAATAATAATAATAATAATAATAATAATAATAATAATAATAATAATAATAATAATAATAATAATAATAATAATAATAATAATAATAATAATAATAATAATAATAATAAATAATAATAATAACAATAATAACAACAACAACAACAATAATAATAATAATAATAATAATAATAATAATAATAATAATAATAATAATAATAATAATAATAATAATAATAATAATAATAATAATAATAATAATAATAATAATAATAATAATAATAATAATAATAATAATAATAATAATAATAATAATAATAATAATAATAATAATAATAATAATAATAATAATAATAATAATAATAATAATAATAATAATAATAATAATAATAATAATAATAATAATAATAATAATAATAATAATAATACAATTGGCTACAATTTAAAATGCATATCTGACGGAAACAATAAACCAAACCCAATTATGGAGAGACAACTAAGAAACAGATTAATTAGAATGCCGCCATCCGGGGGCGCCCGGGCTGACTCTGGAGCTACCGCTGGAGTTAGCAGCATACGAGCCGGTAGTGGTGTAGCAGACACGCAGGAAATGCACACCGGGATAACCCGAAGAAATGAGGAACTGCAAACTAGTAGCAGAGAAATACCACCAAACTCTGCACCAGCTCCGACTGTTTCGCAGGCTTCAATACCTGCGACCACAAGAGCTGGACTCCGTAGACAGCGAATATCTTGGTCAACAGAAATGAACAAAGACGTAATACGCTGCCACTACAGAGCAACAAAATGCGGAAGTGATAACGCTGGATATCGAGAAAGGCAGCATACAAGTTTCATAAACTTGTATCCTTTACTTGCACAAAGACTTTCTGTCCAAAACATTGCGGATCAAGTCAGAGCAATTAAAACCAAATTATTGCTCCCCCAAATAGATCTTATAGCTATAGAAACCGAGGTATGAGAAGAAATTAGACCGAGGAATAGACTAAGTCTGGCAGTTGCAATACCAAATGACAATGGTAACGCATCTGATGTGGAACGTAGGGAGGAAGAACTAAACAGCTACCGATCATCACTAGGAGTCAATGATTTAATGTTTCAAATGGTCTATGACAAATTTGATGAAGCGGTAACCGAATTTGAAGGAATGGAACCTACAAGTAGGCCAAGGATACCAAAAGTTTATTTGAACTCTAAAATGTTTGAAATTATCAATCACCTCAATCTGATAATATCTTCACACCTGCGAGACGAAGATGATTTATGTCGTGTGCATAGCATAATCTACTGTGCTGCAGTGACAACATGTAGAATAGTTGGTATTGGAGTTGGTAATGTCCAGAGTCCTAGAGGAAGCCCAATGGAAAAACGCCCATGGCAACAAAGATTAGAGGTCAAAAAGAGCAACCTAAGAGTACAATTGGGAAGGCTTACACAATTCAAGAGAGGCGTACGGTCTAGAGATCTTTGTCGTAAGGTTGCACAAATTGTACGACCACATCGTATTGAAAACCTGACCTCATTTATAGTGGATGAAGTAATAGACAGGCTTACACAAAAACTTCAAGTACTTAGCTCTCGTTTAAAGAGATACTTGGACAGTCAAGCTAGATACATTGACAACAAAATGTTCAATGGCAATCAGAAAAAATTTTATGCAGGTCTTTCAAACCATCATGAATTTTTAAGAGAGGAAGAAGAACCAAGCAAACAAGATGTGGAAACATTTTGGGGAAATCTATGGGAACAGTCTCAAACTCATAATCTCCAATCTGTTTGTTTAGCTTCTGAAATCCAACACCCTCAAATGATTCAAGAAGAAATAAGCACCGAAGAACTAAGCGCTGCTTTGAAGAGAACCAAAAATTGGAAGTCGCCTGGCCCAGATGGAGTACAAAACTTCTGGCTCAAAAGATTTAAGAGTGCTCATGTACACTTAGCAAGAAACTTTAATGCAATTCTTTGTAGAAATGCACAATTGCCAAGGTTTCTCACAAAAGGAACAACGTATCTCATTCCTAAGAACGGAGATCTAAAAAACCCTGCCAATTACAGACCTATAACATGCTTGCCAACTGTTTATAAGACTCTTAACTCCCTAATAAATGATAGAGTATGGCATCATTGTGAGACTAACCATATTATACCAAATGAACAAAAAGGATGCGTCAGAAATTCAAGGGGATGCAAGGAACTAGTGACTATTGATGCCATTGTTACCAGAAATGCAATCCATAATCAACGGATTGTTACCAGAAATGCAATCCATAATCAACGGAATCTAAGTGTCGCATACATAGATTACCAAAAAGCGTTTGATAGTGTTCCACACTCGTACCTTATCGAAGTTCTGAAGATGCAGGGAATACATCCAAACATTATTTCATTCCTTGAAGATGCTATGTGTAATTGGATAACAACAGTACACGTTGGTAAAATAAAGACTCGTGAGATACGAATAAAAAGAGGAATCTTTCAGGGTGACACATTTAGTCCTTTATGGTTCTGCCTAAGTCTTTGTCCCCTCAGTAGATTGCTTAACAACTCTTCGAATGGTTACCGCATCAAATTCAATGAAAACCAGTGCAGTGTTACGCATTTACTATACAGGGTGTCCCACAGTCACCGCCCCAAATGAAAACCATGGATTTCTGAGGTCATTTTAAGTCGAAAAACTTAAGAGGTAATTTTCTCGTTTTCGTCCCGTTTTCGAGTTACCACGGTTTTTATGATTTTTGCTGTCTTGTCCTTTAACTGGCTTTATCTTTGCCAAACTATGTTTGATTTGAAAGATTTTTTTTACAACCAATCAAGAATTTATTACAGTTTAAGTTTTTCTCAAAACTTTTTTTCTGCGGACAACCGTTTTTCCACAATTTTGCATCAAACACAATTTTCTTCGTTTTTTAAGTTGTTTTTTACACTTTCATATCATTTAAGTCAAAAAAACACGTTAATGAGTATTAATTTTTTGTCCTTTTTATTAAAGCCCAGTTTATTTTCATAAAAAAAAAATAAGTTTTATTTCATAAAAAAGGCTACTGAAAGTAATTAAAAAAAATAAACAAACTGAGTGAATTAAAAAAAAAATAATTTTTAAATACAAAATTAATTTAAATGAATTAAAAACTTTTTCTGAGCTATTGTGGCTAAGAAAAGAACAAATAGATGAAGCTCAGAAAAAGTTTTAGTTCATTTAAATTAATTTTTTATTTAAAAAATATTTTTTTTTTTTTTAATTCACTCAGTTTGTTTATTTTTTTTAATTACTTTCAGTAGCCTTTTTTATGAAATAAAACTTATTTTTTTTATGAAAATAAACTGGGCTTTAATAAAAAGGACAAAAAATTAATACTCATTAACGTGTGTTTTTGACTTAAATGATATGAAAGTGTAAAAAACAACTTAAAAAACGAAGAAAATTGTGTTTGATGCAAAATTGTGGAGAAACGGTTGTCCGCAGAAAAAAAAGTTTTGAGACAAACTAAAACTGTAATAAATTCTTGATTGGTTGTAAAAAAAATTTTTCAAATCAAACGTAGTTTGGCAAAGATAAAGCTAGATAAGGGAAAAGAGAACAAAAATCATAAAAACCGTGGTAACTCGAAAACGGGACGAAAACGAGAAAATTGCCTCTTAAGTTTTTCGACTTAAAATGACCTCAGAAATCCATGGTTTTCATTTGGGGCGGTGACTGTGGGACACCCTGTATATGGATGATCTCAAACTTTTCTCAAGATCCAAACAACATCTTTCAGGCCTTGTTAACATAGTTAAACAGTTTAGCCAGGACATTTGTATGGACTTTGGTTACGAAAAATGCAAGGCAATTGAAATGGTTAGAGGAAATGTCGTTCGAACGGAGGGATTCGCTTTTGAAGAAGGAACTATTGAGTTTCTTTCCAACGAAGAATGGTATAAGTACCTAGGTATACATGAAATGCGTGGTATACTACATAGTGCAATAAAGGAAAAGATAAAAACGGATTTTTAAAACAGGTTGAAGCAGCTTTTCAAAACAAAACTCAACAGTGGAAACCTGATAAAAGCCATCAATGTATATGCTATACCAGTCTTAACATACTCCTTTGGAATAATAAAATGGAGCGAAACAGATCTTGACATGTTGGAACGGTTAGTGAGAACTACAATGACATCCCGTCGATTCCATCATCCCGGGTCGGCTATTGAAAGGCTCTGCTTACCACGAGCAGAAGGTGGACAAGGCGTTGGTGATATAAAAAATTTATATCATAAACAACTCGAAAAGCTAAGAGCTTTCTTCTATGAATATGGTGATCATGACAGAAAATAC
Source organism: Episyrphus balteatus (assembly GCF_945859705.1). Lineage (NCBI taxonomy): Eukaryota > Metazoa > Arthropoda > Insecta > Diptera > Syrphidae > Episyrphus > Episyrphus balteatus. Next base: position 82,577,581 of record NC_079134.1, read on the forward strand.
AATATTCTTTGTCACTTGGATAAAAAGTACACACCACTTAACTTGGCGAACCCAGAATTCCAACCAATGGAGCAGATACGGACAAGCAGTGATATGGTTGAACTGTGGAAGCAAAAATCAATTCATGGAAAGTATCCTCACCATCTTGGACTTCCAGACGTTGATAAGGAAGCCTCAACTATTTGGTTGAAAAGAGGACAGCTGTTCCCTGAAACAGAAGGGTTCATTATTGCAATTCAAGATGGAATTATTGCAACAAGACAATATCAACGGGCTATTCTTCACCTAGATGTTGAAAATACTTGTCGTCGATGTCATCAAAGCCAAGAATCCACTGATCACGTTATTAATGGATGTTCAATGCTAGCGAGTAGTGATTATCTGAGTAGACACAATAATGTAGCTAAAATCGTTCACCAAGAGTTGGCATTGCGGTGTAATCTTATAGACATTAAAATGCCATACTATAAATACCAGCCTCATGGAGTTTTGCTTAGTCCAAGTTTTAAGCTTTACTGGGATCGGGAACTGACAATTGACCACACAATTTTGGCAAACAGACCGGATATAGTATGGATAGATAAAGTTAATAAAAAGGGATTCCTTATAGACATAGCCGTCCCACTGTCATCTAACGCCAATCGTACTTTTGCCGAGAAAATAGGGAAATACGTTGAACTCGCACATGAAATAAAACAGCGAGAAAGACTCACGGAAATCCGAGTTGTGCCTGTAATCATATCTAGTACGGGAATAATTGCAAAAACTGTGAGAGCTGAGCTTGAGAATATAAAATGCCAACACTTAATTCACGAAATCTCGAAATCAGTCATACTAAGTACTTGCAGAATAATGCGAAAATTCCTACAGCAACCGTAATTTAACAACAAACAACAACAACAATTCGAAATACATATTTTTGTTTTATTTGGAACAACCATGATGCAGCCAACCACAACAAAAGGGCTAGAACATGGTCTATGCTCCAACAGAGCCTAATCCCTTGGCGTAGCCCGGGATAGGTACTTTTCCAGCTCCATAGGAGCTGAGAATTCTTACAAAAGTCAATAATAATAATAACAATAATAATAATAATAATAATAATAATAATAATAATAATAATAATAACAATAATAATAATAATAATAATAATAATAATAATAATAATAATAATAATAATAATAATAATAATAATAATAATAATAATAATAATAATAATAATAATAATAATAATAATAATAATAATAATAATAATAATAATAATAATTAATAATAATAATAATAATAATAATAATAATAATAATAATAATAATAATAATAATAACAATAATAATAATAATAATAATAATAATAATAATAATAATAATAATAATAATAATAATAATAATAATAATAATAATAATAATAATAATAATAATAATAATAACAATAATAATAATAATAATAATAACAATAATAATAATAATAATAATAATAATAATAATAATAATAATAATAATAATAATAATAATAATAATAATAATAATAATAATAATAATAATAATAATAATAATAATAATAATAATAATAATAATAATAATAATAATAATAATAATAATAATAATAATATAATAATAATAATAATAATAATAATAATAATAATAATAATAATAATAATAATAATAATAATAATAATAATAATAATAATAATAACCATAATAATAATAAAAATAAAAATAATAATAATAATAATAATAATAATAATAATAATAATAATAATAATAATTTTTTTTTTTTTTACTTTACTTGTGGAGGAATGCGTTACGCACCATAAGGAGGTATCCATACCTCCCCGTGTGTCGGGACTCACCACCAAGGAAAAAATGTTAAAACCTTATAATGGCATACCGACTAAACCTCCAAAAGTGTCACGAAGAACCCCCCCTCGGGACCACGGGATTGCACTTCTTCAAGAGGGGGTGCTGTTGTACGGCCCATTCTGGGCTCACGTCTTGTGGCGAGATCTTTTCTTCCTCTGCTTTCTTCGTTCCTAGGTTAGGAAGGGTAAGGTTAGGGAGGTTACGTTAGGGAGGTTAAGTAAGACTAGGTGGAATTAGTTGGGTTTCGTTAGTTTAGTATTAGTCTTTGATTAGGTGAAGTTAGGTTACGTTAGTTGAAAGTGGTTTGGTTAAATTTGGTTAGGTTAGTTGGTTAATAGGTTAGGAAAGGTTAGGAACGCGGAACTGTTCTTCTTCTCTTTTCTTATTTCTGAGGAGCTGATTTGTGTATGCACTGATCGCGTTCCAGTTGTGTTGGCTAGTGAGCATCTTCTCGACTATGTTCTCTGGAGTGATGGTGCCAATGTTTGTCTCCAGTTCTTCTCTTTGTGCTGCCCATCTGCTGCAGACGAAGAAGGTATGTTGTGCATCGTCTTCTTGGAGTCCCCGTACTGGCATGCTGGACTACTCGTTTTGCCGATCTTGTGGAGAAATGCGTTGAAG
>NC_079134.1:82585060-82587912 GCF_945859705.1 Episyrphus balteatus
GCCAACCAGGAAGGCATCGTCAGGCATCTCCATGCGTAGGATATCATCATAGGAGATGTTCCACAGGTCTGGTCCTAAGATTGATCCTTGCGCTGCACCAGATGTGACTTCCTTCCTTCGCGGACCTTCTGCGGTCTCGTAGATCAGCTCGCGATCTCTATAATAATAATAATAATAATAATAATAATAATAATAATAATAATAATAATAATAATAATAATAATAATAATAATAATAATAATAATAATAATAATAATAATAATAATAATAATAATAATAATAATAATAATAATAATAATAATAATAATAATAATAATAATAATAATAATAATAATAATAATAATAATAATAATAATAATAATAATAATAATAATAATAATAATAATAATAATAATAATAATAATAATAATAATAATAATAATAATAATAATAATAATAATAATAATAATAATAATAATAATAATAATAATAATAATAATAATAATAATAATAATAATAATAATAATAATAATAATAATAATAATAATAATAATAATAATAATAATAATAATAATAATAATAATAATAATAATAATAATAATAATAATAATAATAATAATAATAATAATAATAATAATAATAATAATAATAATAATAATAATAATAATAATAATAATAATAATAATAATAATAATAATAATAATAATAATAATAATAATAATAATAATAATAATAATAAAAATAATAATAATAATAATAATAATAATAATAATAATAATAATAATAATAATAATAATAATAATAATAATAATAATAATAATAATAATAATAATAATAATAATAATAATAATAATAATAATAATAATAATAATAATAATAATAATAATAATAATAATAATAATAATAATAATAATAATAATAATAATAATAATAATAATAATAATAATAATAATAATAATAATAATAATAATAATAATAATAATAATAATAAGAATAATAATAATAATAATAATAATAATAATAATAATAATAATAATAATAATAATAATAATAATAATAATAATAATAATAATAATAATAATAATAATAATAATAATAATAATAATAATAATAATAATAATAATAATAATAACAATAATAATAATAATAATAATAATAATAATAATAATAATAATAATAATAATAATAATAATAATAATAATAATAATAATAATAATAATAATAATAATAATAATAATAATAATAATAATAATAATAATAATAATAATAATAATAATAATAATAATAATAATAATAATAATAATAATAATAATAATAATAATAATAATAATAATAATAATAATAATAATAATAATAATAATAATAATAATAATAATAATAATAATAATAATAATAATAATAATAATAATAATAATAATAATAAAAATAATAATAATAATAATAATAATAATAACAATAATAATAATAATAATAATAATAATAATAATAATAATAATAATAATAATAATAATAATAATAATAATAATAATAATAATAATAATAATAATAATAATAATAATAATAATAATAATAATAATAATAATAATAATAATAATAATAATAATAATAATAATAATAATAATAATAATAATAATAATAATAATAATAATAATAATAATAATAATAATAATAATAATAATAATAATAATAATAATAATAATAATAATAATAATAATAATAATAATAATAATAATAATAATAATAATAATAATAATAATAATAATAATAATAATAATAATAATAATAATAATAATAATAATAATAATAATAATAATAATAATAATAATAATAATAATAATAATAATAATAATAATAATAATAATAATAATAATAATAATAATAATAATAATAATAATAATAATAATAATAATAATAATAATAATAATAATAATAATAATAATAATAATAATAATAATAATAATAATAATAATAATAATAATAATAATAATAATAATAATAATAATAATAATAATAATAATAATAATAATAATAATAATAATAATAATAATAATAATAATAATAATAATAATAATAATAATAATAATAATAATAATAATAATAATAATAATAATAATAATAATAATAATAATAATAATAATAATAATAATAATAATAATAATAATAATAATAATAATAATAATAATAATAATAATAATAATAATAATAATAATAATAATAATAATAATAATAATAATAATAATAATAATAATAATAATAATAATAATAATAATAATAATAATAATAATAATAATAATAATAATAATAATAATAATAATAATAATAATAATAATAATAATAATAATAATAATAATAATAATAATAATAATAATAATAATAATAATAATAATAATAATAATAATAATAATAATAATAATAATAATAATAATAATAATAATAATAATAATAATAATAATAATAATAATAATAATAATAATAATAATAATAATAATAATAATAATAATAATAATAATAATAATAATAATAATAATAATAATAATAATAATAATAACAATAATAATAATAATAATAATAATAATAATAATAATAATAATAATAATAATAATAATAATAATAATAATAATAATAATAATAATAATAATAATAATAATAATAATAATAATAATAATAATAATAATAATAATAATAATAATAATAATAATAATAATAATAATAATAATAATAATAATAATAATAATAATAATAATAATAATAATAATAATAATAATAATAATAATAATAATAATAATAATAATAATAATAACCCAACCACGTCTATCACGCATGCCCGGTGTGTTTTGAGGCCGATTACCACCTCAACCACCCGTGCAGGATTG
>NC_079134.1:82588112-82754112 GCF_945859705.1 Episyrphus balteatus
TATTATTATTATTATTATTATTATTATTATTATTATTATTATTATTATTATTATTATTATTATTATTATTATTATTATTATTATTATTATTATTATTATTATTATTATTATTATTATTATTATTATTATTATTATTATTATTATTATTATTATTATTATTATTATTATTATTATTATTATTATTATTATTATTATTATTATTATTATTATTATTATTATTATTATTATTATTATTATTATTATTATTATTATTATTATTATTATTATTATTATTATTATTATTATTATTATTATTATTATTATTATTATTATTATTATTATTATTATTATTATTATTATTATTATTATTATTATTATTATTATTATTATTATTATTATTATTATTATTATTATTATTATTATTATTATTATTATTATTATTATTATTATTATTATTATTATTATTATTATTATTATTATTATTATTATTATTATTATTATTATTATTATTATTATTATTATTATTATTATTATTATTATTATTATTATTATTATTATTATTATTATTATTATTATTATTATTATTATTATTATTATTATTATTATTATTATTATTATTATTATTATTATTATTATTATTATTATTATTATTATTATTATTATTATTATTATTATTATTATTATTATTATTATTATTATTATTATTATTATTATTATTATTATTATTATTATTATTATTATTATTATTATTATTATTATTATTATTATTATTATTATTATTATTATTATTATTATTATTATTATTATTATTATTATTATTATTATTATTATTATTATTATTATTATTATTATTATTATTATTATTATTATTATTATTATTATTATTATTATTATTATTATTATTATTATTATTATTATTATTATTATTATTATTATTATTATTATTATTATTATTATTATTATTATTATTATTATTATTATTATTATTATTATTATTATTATTATTATTATTATTATTATTATTATTATTATTATTATTATTATTATTATTATTATTATTATTATTATTATTATTATTATTATTATTATTATTATTATTATTATTATTATTATTATTATTATTATTATTATTATTATTATTATTATTATTATTATTATTATTATTATTATTATTATTATTATTATTATTATTATTATTATTATTATTATTATTATTATTATTATTATTATTATTATTATTATTATTATTATTATTATTATTATTATTATTATTATTATTATTATTATTATTATTATTATTATTATTATTATTATTATTATTATTATTATTATTATTATTATTATTATTATTATTATTATTATTATTATTATTATTATTATTATTATTATTATTATTATTATTATTATTATTATTATTATTATTATTATTATTATTATTATTATTATTATTATTATTATTATTATTATTATTATTATTATTATTATTATTATTATTATTATTATTATTATTATTATTATTATTATTATTATTATTATTATTATTATTATTATTATTATTATTATTATTATTATTATTATTATTATTATTATTATTATTATTATTATTATTATTATTATTATTATTATTATTATTATTATTATTATTATTATTATTATTATTATTATTATTATTATTATTATTATTATTATTATTATTATTATTATTATTATTATTATTATTATTATTATTATTATTATTATTATTATTATTATTATTATTATTATTATTATTATTATTATTATTATTATTATTATTATTATTATTATTATTATTATTATTATTATTATTATTATTATTATTATTATTATTATTATTATTATTATTATTATTATTATTATTATTATTATTATTATTATTATTATTATTATTATTATTATTATTATTATTATTATTATTATTATTATTATTATTATTATTATTATTATTATTATTATTATTATTATTATTATTATTATTATTATTATTATTATTATTATTATTATTATTATTATTATTATTATTATTATTATTATTATTATTATTATTATTATTATTATTATTATTATTATTATTATTATTATTATTATTATTATTATTATTATTATTATTATTATTATTATTATTATTATTATTATTATTATTATTATTATTATTATTATTATTATTATTATTATTATTATTATTATTATTATTATTATTATTATTATTATTATTATTATTATTATTATTATTATTATTATTATTATTATTATTATTATTATTATTATTATTATTATTATTATTATTATTATTATTATTATTATTATTATTATTATTATTATTATTATTATTATTATTATTATTATTATTATTATTATTATTATTATTATTATTATTATTATTATTATTATTATTATTATTATTATTATTATTATTATTATTATTATTATTATTATTATTATTATTATTATTATTATTATTATTATTATTATTATTATTATTATTATTATTATTATTATTATTATTATTATTATTATTATTATTATTATTATTATTATTATTATTATTATTATTATTATTATTATTATTATTATTATTATTATTATTATTATTATTATTATTATTATTATTATTATTATTATTATTATTATTATTATTATTATTATTATTATTATTATTATTATTATTATTATTATTATTATTATTATTATTATTATTATTATTATTATTATTATTATTATTATTATTATTATTATTATTATTATTATTATTATTATTATTATTATTATTATTATTATTATTATTATTATTATTATTATTATTATTATTATTATTATTATTATTATTATTATTATTATTATTATTATTATTATTATTATTATTATTATTATTATTATTATTATTATTATTATTATTATTATTATTATTATTATTATTATTATTATTATTATTATTATTATTATTATTATTATTATTATTATTATTATTATTATTATTATTATTATTATTATTATTATTATTATTATTATTATTATTATTATTATTATTATTATTATTATTATTATTATTATTATTATTATTATTATTATTATTATTATTATTATTATTATTATTATTATTATTATTATTATTATTATTATTATTATTATTATTATTATTATTATTATTATTATTATTATTATTATTATTATTATTATTATTATTATTATTATTATTATTATTATTATTATTATTATTATTATTATTATTATTATTATTATTATTATTATTATTATTATTATTATTATTATTATTATTATTATTATTATTATTATTATTATTATTATTATTATTATTATTATTATTATTATTATTATTATTATTATTATTATTATTATTATTATTATTATTATTATTATTATTATTATTATTATTATTATTATTATTATTATTATTATTATTATTATTATTATTATTATTATTATTATTATTATTATTATTATTATTATTATTATTATTATTATTATTATTATTATTATTATTATTATTATTATTATTATTATTATTATTATTATTATTATTATTATTATTATTATTATTATTATTATTATTATTATTATTATTATTATTATTATTATTATTATTATTATTATTATTATTATTATTATTATTATTATTATTATTATTATTATTATTATTATTATTATTATTATTATTATTATTATTATTATTATTATTATTATTATTATTATTATTATTATTATTATTATTATTATTATTATTATTATTATTATTATTATTATTATTATTATTATTATTATTATTATTATTATTATTATTATTATTATTATTATTATTATTATTATTATTATTATTATTATTATTATTATTATTATTATTATTATTATTATTATTATTATTATTATTATTATTATTATTATTATTATTATTATTATTATTATTATTATTATTATTATTATTATTATTATTATTATTATTATTATTATTATTATTATTATTATTATTATTATTATTATTATTATTATTATTATTATTATTATTATTATTATTATTATTATTATTATTATTATTATTATTATTATTATTATTATTATTATTATTATTATTATTATTATTATTATTATTATTATTATTATTATTATTATTATTATTATTATTATTATTATTATTATTATTATTATTATTATTATTATTATTATTATTATTATTATTATTATTATTATTATTATTATTATTATTATTATTATTATTATTATTATTATTATTATTATTATTATTATTATTATTATTATTATTATTATTATTATTATTATTATTATTATTATTATTATTATTATTATTATTATTATTATTATTATTATTATTATTATTATTATTATTATTATTATTATTATTATTATTATTATTATTATTATTATTATTATTATTATTATTATTATTATTATTATTATTATTATTATTATTATTATTATTATTATTATTATTATTATTATTATTATTATTATTATTATTATTATTATTATTATTATTATTATTATTATTATTATTATTATTATTATTATTATTATTATTATTATTATTATTATTATTATTATTATTATTATTATTATTATTATTATTATTATTATTATTATTATTATTATTATTATTATTATTATTATTATTATTATTATTATTATTATTATTATTATTATTATTATTATTATTATTATTATTATTATTATTATTATTATTATTATTATTATTATTATTATTATTATTATTATTATTATTATTATTATTATTATTATTATTATTATTATTATTATTATTATTATTATTATTATTATTATTATTATTATTATTATTATTATTATTATTATTATTATTATTATTATTATTATTATTATTATTATTATTATTATTATTATTATTATTATTATTATTATTATTATTATTATTATTATTATTATTATTATTATTCCTCGGGGGTTTTGTAGTTTTTCCCCTAGAGGACGCGTCCACAGGTGGCGGATAGTGGAACGCTCGGTATTTCTTTGAAATGCAGGGTATGTGGGAAATAAAATACCACACGCGGACCAACAAAAACTACTATGTGAAGGAACACAGAACAACAAACCAAATATGGAGAGTGAAGTAAGGGAGAGAAATTTTACGGTGCAGGGAGTCGGATCCCCAGTACCGGCGTCTGACAGGGGTGAGCGCGCAGGCCCCGGGACGTCGATATACAGCGACTGCAATAGAAATGGAAATGAAAAGGTTAATGTAAACCCTTCCTTGGGAGTAGCACACTTGGCTCCCAACGAAAGTATCACTACAAGCAAAGGTCCCGAAGGTACCCCGGATCCTTTCAAGAGAATCCCAAAAATACCTCGTACACCCCCCCGAGGTGGAAGGCTCACAGGAAAAGAAGCAGAGCCAGTCGTTGTAACCTCTATAGCTAGTGAGACACCTGTAGAAGAAACACTAGCAGAATCGGATGAAGACAATATATCCAAAGAGGTTGAAAAGTGTATGAAAGTGTTGAAGACAATGAAACTTGCTTGCGAGAAACAGAAAAATATTAGCAAGGACATCAAAAACGGGATTGAGGTATTAGAAGAGTCTATTGACATAATGAACTGGCTCCACAAGAAAAACAAGAAAGTCTGCCCTACGACAACTAAGGATGTAAGTTCGAAAGTCAAAACAGAGGATATTGGCACACAAACAAACGAAGACGTGGACAAACAAACATGCACAACAAAGAGACCACCATCTAGCCCACTTGCAAAAACACAAGGGAAAAGAACCAGGAAGTCTCAAACTGGTGAAAGGCATCACGTGGCAACAGCAGGTGACGAACAGGCTCAAAAAGCACCCGCTTCCGATCCCAAAGATTCCGGTAGAACGGCGGATAGCAACGGAAAACAGAGCTATGCTAAAATTGCTGAATCCGCAGAAGCGATGGGAGAAAAGGCTCCGAAAAAGGCGACGGGGGCGGCAGGGACAAACCAAAAGAGCAACACCCAAGAAAATCCCAAAGAAGGCCCAAAAGATAAGAAGAAGAAGGGGAAAAAACGCGACCGACGGAGAGCTCGACCTGAAGCTATCTTAATCAAGCCGAAGGGAACGGAGAAATTCTCCGATATTCTGAGGGAAATCCGAACTAAAGCGAATCCAGACGACACCGAAACCGTTGTCAAAAATGTTCGGCAGACAAAATCTGGACATGTGCTTCTGGAACTCGGAGCAAAAACAAAGGACAAAAAAGCTTTTGGTGAATCCCTGAAGTCCATACTAGGAGATAAGGCAACGGTCCAAAACCTCGAACCGAAAGTGGCTATAGAAATAAGGGACCTGGACGAGCTGACAACCGTGGAGGAAGTCGAGGAAGCTGTCAAAAAGAAACTCCTCGATATTACAACAGATATCCAGGTAGCGATCACAGGCAAAAACAGAAGTTCGCTGAAATTGGCCATTGTTCAAATTAGCGCAAGAGCAGCCAACGATATCCTGAAATCCCCCAAAATAAAAATTGGATGGGTCCAATGTCGAATCCGCAGACGAGTTGAAGTTAAAAGGTGCTTCAAATGCTTTGGATATGGGCATACACAATCGTCTTGTACCAGTATGGACAGAAAGGGCCAAGGACTCTGTATCAACTGTGGAGAGAAAGGACACAAAATGAAGGATTGCAAAAACTCTTCAAAATGTTGCCTCTGTGCCGACCTTGAAAACACACCATCCTTGAACCACGTGCCAGGCACAGGAAACTGCCAAGTGTTTAGGAAAGCACTTGAACAGGCGAAAAAGGCGTCCTCAAAATGACCAAAATCCTTCAAGCGAATGTCCACAGGAGTCTAACCGCAGATAGCCTCCTGACAAAACTTGTTATGGAATTGCGAGCTGACATTGTCATCGTAAGCGAGCAATACCGTGATAAGGATGGACCAAACTGGATCCCGGATCTGCTCAGAACTGCTGCTGTTTGGATCCCTGACACAAGGAAATTCCTCATTGAGAGAAAAGGGGCAGAAAGAGGCTTCGCATGGGTTAAAAGTGGAAGGCTGACAGTAGTTAGCATATACCTCACTCCTAATGAAAGAATCGAAGAGTTCCGTCAAAAACTGGAAGATCTAGAAGATTTTCTAAATCAAACCGAGGGAGACATTCTAGTGGCTGGAGACTTCAACGCCAGAGGTCAGGAGTGGGGTATGCCAACTACAGACTCTCGAGGAAGGCAAATACTCGAGATGGCCGCAAGACGTGGGCTATACGTAGCTAACGTAGGAAATACCCCCACCTTCAGGAGACCAGGACACAGAGGCACTATTCCAGATGTTACCTTTGCGACGGGCACCGCATTCGCAAAAATTAAGAACTGGAGAGTAATCGAGGACTATACAGGTAGCGACCACCAGTATATCGTTTTCGACCTGGAGGAAAACCAACGAGCCCTAAACCTACGTCACCAACCACGGGCTCCAAGGTGGAACTTAAACAGGCTTAACGCGGATGTTTTAAAGGGAGTGATCGAGGAAGGGGCAGATGCTGTGCTGCGAGTAGAAGGACCTGCTGAAACCAAGGCTGAAGCCACGATGCAACTTATTCGGCTCGCCTGCGATTCCTCAATGCCCCGGACAAGAGGTGCCAACAGAAACAGAGATCCAGTGTACTGGTGGACAGAGGAGATAGCTGCGTTACGCCGAAGATGTTTACAACTTCGACGAATAGTTACCAGGGGGAGAAGGAGAAGAAACGCTGAACCTATGGAGGACGCCATAGCGGAGTTCAGAACCAAGAGATCCGAGCTCAAGAGGGCCATCAATTCGAGCAAGAGAGAGAAATGGGAGGATCTCCGCCGTGATGTCAATAGCGACCCCTGGGGACTAGGCTACAAGATCGTCACGCGTAAACTAGGAGCTCAGATGGCACCCCCAGTCCTAAGCGAAGAAAAAATGGAGCACATTGTCGAAACTCTATTCCCAACTCATCCTATCAGGACAACTGACAACACACCGGTCCAAAGACAGGATATCCCTCTCTTCAGTGAGGAGGAGTTGAGCATAGCTGTGCAGTCCCTGCAAAACCGAAGAGCTCCTGGCCCCGATGGAATCCCCACAGAAGTCCTGAAAGCGACCGCCAAAGCATGTCCCCAATTACTGTTGAACATGTTTAACAGCTTCCTAATAGAAGGCGTCTTCCCTAAGAGCTGGAAGAAACAACGACTCGTGCTCATCAGCAAAGGCAAAGGAGACCCGGATTCCCCATCGGCATACAGACCTCTGTGCATGCTAGACACTGCGGGGAAACTCTTTGAAAAGCTTTTGAAACCGCGGCTCTCAGCAGCAGTACAAGCGTCGGGCGATCTATCGGAGAGACAGTACGGTTTCCGGAGAGGCCGCTCTACTATCGGAGCAATACAAGAAGTAGTGCACGCAGTCCAAATTGCCCAACAAAGAAACCACTACTCGAAGGAGATCGTCTTGCTGGCAACGCTGGATGTTCGAAACGCCTTTAACTCGGCCAGGTGGAGCGATATTTTACATGCGCTCGAATGGAGATTCCACGTTCCTGCCTATCTGCTACGGATGGTGAAGAACTATCTCAGGGATCGAGAGCTGATCTACGAGACCGCAGAAGGCCAGCGAAGGAAGGAAGTCACATCTGGGGCAGCGCAGGGGTCAATCTTAGGACCAGACCTGTGGAACATCTCCTATGATGATATCCTTCGCATGGAGATGCCTGACGATGCCTTCCTGGTTGGCTATGCTGACGACATCGCCGCGGTGATTACGGCACGAAACACCGATAGCGCGCAAAGAAAGCTGAACCAGGTCATACGACGGACAAATTCATGGATGGAAGAGCATGGACTCAGCCTAGCCACGGAAAAAACAGAGATAGTTCTTCTGACGAAGAAGAGGATTCCTACACAAATGGACTTCCAAATTGGGGATGAAGTAATAAGAAGCAGCGCGGCAGTGAAGTACTTGGGACTGAGGCTAGACACAAAGCTAACCTACTGGCAACAAATAAAGGCAGCAACGGAAAGAGCATCAAAAACTACCACATCACTGAGCAGACTGATGGCGAACGTGGGGGGACCAACGGCCAGTAAGCGGAAGCTACTGATGGCGACAACACATTCCATCCTTCTGTATGGCAGCGAAATATGGGCGGACGCACTTAAGCAAGAGAAGTACCGAAAGCAGATGGCAGCAGTACAAAGATGCGGAGCTCTACGCGTGGCAAGCTCTTATCGAACGGTGTCGGAACCAGCTGTCCTTGTAATCGCTGGAGTGACCCCTATCGATCTCCTAGCGACAGAAAGGAAGTACGTCTACGACAAGAAGGCGGAAATGGGAGTGGAAGCGGCAGCAGAAGAGGCGAAGCAGCTGACCATACAGAAGTGGCAAGAGCGTTGGTGTGCAGAAAGCAGAGGACGATGGACAGCGAGGCTGATCAGAAATGTGGCTGAGTGGAAAGACCGGAAACACGGTGAGGTTAATTATTACGTCACCCAGTTACTCACCGGACACGGTTACTTCAACGCATTTCTCCACAAGATCGGCAAATCAAGTAGTCCAGCATGCCAGTACGGGGACTCCCAAGAAGACGATGCACAACATACCTTCTTCGCCTGCAGCAGATGGGCAGCACAAAGAGAAGAACTGGAGAGAAGCATTGGCACCATCACTCCAGAAAATATAGTCGAGAAGATGCTAACTAGCCAACATAATTGGAATGAGACCTGTAAATACACCAACCAGGTCCTCAGAATCAAGAAGATGGAAGAAGAACAGTTCCGCGTTCCTAATCTTTCCTAACCTATTAACCAACTAACCTAATTAAATCTAACCAAACCAACTTCTACTAACGTCACCTAACTTCACCTAATAAAGACTAATTTAAACTAACGAAACCCAACTAATCTAACCTAAACCTAACCTAATCCTAAGATTTCCTACCTAACCTAACCCTCCCTAACCTAGGAACGAAGAAAGCAGATGAAGAAAAGATCCCGCTACAAGACGTGAGCCCAGAATGGGCGCTACAACAGCACCCCCTCTTGAAGAAGTGCAATCCCGTGGTCCCGAGGGGGGGTTCTTCGTGACACTTTTGGAGGTTTAGTCGGTATGCCATTATAAGGTTTTAACATTTTTTCCTTGGTGGTGAGTCCGACACACGGGGAGGTATGGATACCTCCTTATGGTGCGTAACGCATTCCTCCACAAGTAAAGTAAAAAAAAAAAAAAAAAAAAAAAAAAAAAAAAAATTATTATTATTATTATTATTATTATTATTATTATTATTATTATTATTATTATTATTATTATTATTATTATTATTATTATTATTATTATTATTATTATTATTATTATTATTATTATTATTATTATTATTATTATTATTATTATTATTATTATTATTATTATTATTATTATTATTATTATTATTATTATTATTATTATTATTATTATTATTATTATTATTATTATTATTATTATTATTATTATTATTATTATTATTATTATTATTATTATTATTATTATTATTATTATTATTATTATTATTATTATTATTATTATTATTATTATTATTATTATTATTATTATTATTATTATTATTATTATTATTATTATTATTATTATTATTATTATTATTATTATTATTATTATTATTATTATTATTATTATTATTATTATTATTATTATTATTATTATTATTATTATTATTATTATTATTATTATTATTATTATTATTATTATTATTATTATTATTATTATTATTATTATTATTATTATTATTATTATTATTATTATTATTATTATTATTATTATTATTATTATTATTATTATTATTATTATTATTATTATTATTATTATTATTATTATTATTATTATTATTATTATTATTATTATTATTATTATTATTATTATTATTATTATTATTATTATTATTATTATTATTATTATTATTATTATTATTATTATTATTATTATTATTATTATTATTATTATTATTATTATTATTATTATTATTATTATTATTATTATTATTATTATTATTATTATTATTATTATTATTATTATTATTATTATTATTATTATTATTATTATTATTATTATTATTATTATTATTATTATTATTATTATTATTATTATTATTATTATTATTATTATTATTATTATTATTATTATTATTATTATTATTATTATTATTATTATTATTATTATTATTATTATTATTATTATTATTATTATTATTATTATTATTATTATTATTATTATTATTATTATTATTATTATTATTATTATTATTATTATTATTATTATTATTATTATTATTATTATTATTATTATTATTATTATTATTATTATTATTATTATTATTATTATTATTATTATTATTATTATTATTATTATTATTATTATTATTATTATTATTATTATTATTATTATTATTATTATTATTATTATTATTATTATTATTATTATTATTATTATTATTATTATTATTATTATTATTATTATTATTATTATTATTATTATTATTATTATTATTATTATTATTATTATTATTATTATTATTATTATTATTATTATTATTATTATTATTATTATTATTATTATTATTATTATTATTATTATTATTATTATTATTATTATTATTATTATTATTATTATTATTATTATTATTATTATTATTATTATTATTATTATTATTATTATTATTATTATTATTATTATTATTATTATTATTATTATTATTATTATTATTATTATTATTATTATTATTATTATTATTATTATTATTATTATTATTATTATTATTATTATTATTATTATTATTATTATTATTATTATTATTATTATTATTATTATTATTATTATTATTATTATTATTATTATTATTATTATTATTATTATTATTATTATTATTATTATTATTATTATTATTATTATTATTATTATTATTATTATTATTATTATTATTATTATTATTATTATTATTATTATTATTATTATTATTATTATTATTATTATTATTATTATTATTATTATTATTATTATTATTATTATTATTATTATTATTATTATTATTATTATTATTATTATTATTATTATTATTATTATTATTATTATTATTATTATTATTATTATTATTATTATTATTATTATTATTATTATTATTATTATTATTATTATTATTATTATTATTATTATTATTATTATTATTATTATTATTATTATTATTATTATTATTATTATTATTATTATTATTATTATTATTATTATTATTATTATTATTATTATTATTATTATTATTATTATTATTATTATTATTATTATTATTATTATTATTATTATTATTATTATTATTATTATTATTATTATTATTATTATTATTATTATTATTATTATTATTATTATTATTATTATTATTATTATTATTATTATTATTATTATTATTATTATTATTATTATTATTATTATTATTATTATTATTATTATTATTATTATTATTATTATTATTATTATTATTATTATTATTATTATTATTATTATTATTATTATTATTATTATTATTATTATTATTATTATTATTATTATTATTATTATTATTATTATTATTATTATTATTATTATTATTATTATTATTATTATTATTATTATTATTATTATTATTATTATTATTATTATTATTATTATTATTATTATTATTATTATTATTATTATTATTATTATTATTATTATTATTATTATTATTATTATTATTATTATTATTATTATTATTATTATTATTATTATTATTATTATTATTATTATTATTATTATTATTATTATTATTATTATTATTATTATTATTATTATTATTATTATTATTATTATTATTATTATTATTATTATTATTATTATTATTATTATTATTATTATTATTATTATTATTATTATTATTATTATTATTATTATTATTATTATTATTATTATTATTATTATTATTATTATTATTATTATTATTATTATTATTATTATTATTATTATTATTATTATTATTATTATTATTATTATTATTATTATTATTATTATTATTATTATTATTATTATTATTATTATTATTATTATTATTATTATTATTATTATTATTATTATTATTATTATTATTATTATTATTATTATTATTATTATTATTATTATTATTATTATTATTATTATTATTATTATTATTATTATTATTATTATTATTATTATTCCTCGGGGGTTTTGTAGTTTTTCCCCTAGAGGACGCGTCCACAGGTGGCGGATAGTGGAACGCTCGGTATTTCTTTGAAATGCAGGGTATGTGGGAAATAAAATACCACACGCGGACCAACAAAAACTACTATGTGAAGGAACACAGAACAACAAACCAAATATGGAGAGTGAAGTAAGGGAGAGAAATTTTACGGTGCAGGGAGTCGGATCCCCAGTACCGGCGTCTGACAGTGGTGAGCGCGCAGGCCCCGGGACGTCGATATACAGCGACTGCAATAGAAATGGAAATGAAAAGGTTAATGTAAACCCTTCCTTGGGAGTAGCACACTTGGCTCCCAACGAAAGTATCACTACAAGCAAAGGCCCCGAAGGTACCCCGGATCCTTTCAAGAGAATCCCAAAAATACCTCGTACACCCCCCCGAGGTGGAAGGCTCACAGGAAAAGAAGCAGAGCCAGTCGTTGTAACCTCTATAGCTAGTGAGACACCTGTAGAAGAAACACTAGCAGAATCGGATGAAGACAATATATCCAAAGAGGTTGAAAAGTGCATGAAAATGTTGAAGACAATGAAACTTGCTTGCGAGAAACAGAAAAATATTAGCAAGGACATCAAAAACGGGATTGAGGTATTAGAAGAGTCTATTGACATAATGAACTGGCTCCACAAGAAAAACAAGAAAGTCTGCCCTACGACAACTAAGGATGTAAGTTCGAAAGTCAAAACAGAGGATATTGGCACACAAACAAACGAAGACGTGGACAAACAAACATGCACAACAAAGAGACCACCATCTAGCCCACTTGCAAAAACACAAGGGAAAAGAACCAGGAAGTCTCAAACTGGTGAAAGGTATCACGTGGCAACAGCGGGTGACGAACAGGCTCAAAAAGCACCCGCTTCCGATCCCAAAGATTCCGGTAGAACGGCGGATAGCAACGGAAAACAGAGCTATGCTAAAATTGCTGAATCCGCAGAAGCGATGGGAGAAAAGGCTCCGAAAAAGGCGACGGGGGCGGCAGGGACAAGCCAAAAGAGCAACACCCAAGAAAATCCCAAAGAAGGCCCAAAAGATAAGAAGAAGAAGGGGAAAAAACGCGACCGACGGAGAGCTCGACCTGAAGCTATCTTTATCAAGCCGAAGGGAACGGAGAAATTCTCCGATATTCTGAGGGAAATCCGAACCAAAGCGAATCCAGACGACACCGAAACCGTTGTCAAAAATGTTCGGCAGACAAAATCTGGACATGTGCTTCTCGAACTCGGAGCAAAAACAAAGGACAAAAAAGCTTTTGGTGAATCCCTGAAGTCCATACTAGGAGATAAGGCAACGGTCCAAAACCTCGAACCGAAAGTGGCTATAGAAATAAGGGACCTGGACGAGCTGACAACCGCAGAGGAAGTCGAGGAAGCTGTCAAAAAGAAACTCCTCGATATTACAACAGATATCCAGGTAGCGATCACAGGCAAAAACAGAAGTTCGCTGAAGATGGCCATTGTTCAAATTAGCGCAAGAGCAGCCAACGATATGCTGAAATCCCCCAAAATAAAAATTGGATGGGTCCAATGTCGAATCCGCAGACGAGTTGAAGTTAAAAGGTGCTTCAAATGCTTTGGATATGGGCATACACAATCGTCTTGTACCAGTATGGACAGAAAGGGCCAAGGACTCTGTATCAACTGTGGAGAGAAAGGACACAAAATGAAGGATTGCAAAAACTCTTCAAAATGTTGCCTCTGTGCCGACCTTGAAAACACACCATCCTTGAACCACGTGCCAGGCACAGGAAACTGCCAAGTGTTTAGGAAAGCACTTGAACAGGCGAAAAAGGCGTCCTCAAAATGACCAAAATCCTTCAAGCGAATGTCCACAGGAGTCTAACCGCAGATAGCCTCCTGACAAAACTTGTTATGGAATTGCGAGCTGACATTGTCATCGTAAGCGAGCAATACCGTGATAAGGATGGACCAAACTGGATCCCGGATCTGCTCAGAACTGCTGCTGTTTGGATCCCTGACACAAGGAAATTCCTCATTGAGAGAAAAGGGGCAGAAAGAGGCTTCGCATGGGTTAAAAGTGGAAGGCTGACAGTAGTTAGCATATACCTCACTCCTAATGAAAGAATCGAAGAGTTCCGTCAAAAACTGGAAGATCTAGAAGATTTTCTAAATCAAACCGAGGGAGACATTCTAGTGGCTGGAGACTTCAACGCCAGAGGTCAGGAGTGGGGTATGCCAACTACAGACTCTCGAGGAAGGCAAATACTCGAGATGGCCGCAAGACGTGGGCTATACGTAGCTAACGTAGGAAATACCCCCACCTTCAGGAGACCAGGACACAGAGGCACTATTCCAGATGTTACCTTTGCGACGGGCACCGCATTCGCAAAAATTAAGAACTGGAGAGTAATCGAGGACTATACAGGTAGCGACCACCAGTATATCGTTTTCGACCTGGAGGAAAACCAACGAGCCCTAAACCTACGTCACCAACCACGGGCTCCAAGGTGGAACTTAAACAGGCTTAACGCGGATGTTTTAAAGGGAGTGATCGAGGAAGGGGCAGATGCTGTGCTGCGAGTAGAAGGACCTGCTGAAACCAAGGCTGAAGCCACGATGCAACTTATTCGGCTCGCCTGCGATTCCTCAATGCCCCGGACAAGAGGTGCCAACAGAAATAGAGATCCAGTGTACTGGTGGACAGAGGAGATAGCTGCGTTACGCCGAAGATGTTTACAACTTCGACGAATAGTTACCAAGGGGAGAAGGAGAAGAAACGCTGAACCTATGGAGGACGCCATAGCGGAGTTCAGAACCAAGAGATCCGAGCTCAAGAGGGCCATCAATTCGAGCAAGAGAGAGAAATGGGAGGATCTTCGCCGTGATGTCAATAGCGACCCCTGGGGACTAGGCTACAAGATCGTCACGCGTAAACTAGGAGCTCAGATGGCACCCCCAGTCCTAAGCGAAGAAAAAATGGAGCACATTGTCGAAACTCTATTCCCAACTCATCCTATCAGGACAACTGACAACACACCGGTCCAAAGACAGGATATCCCTCTCTTCAGTGAGGAGGAGTTGAGCATAGCTGTGCAGTCCCTGCAAAACCGAAGAGCTCCGGGCCCCGATGGAATCCCCACAGAAGTCCTGAAAGCGACCGCCAAAGCATGTCCCCAATTACTGTTGAACATGTTTAACAGCTTCCTAATAGAAGGCGTCTTCCCTAAGAGCTGGAAGAAACAACGACTCGTGCTCATCAGCAAAGGCAAAGGAGACCCGGATTCCCCATCGGCATACAGACCTCTGTGCATGCTAGACACTGCGGGGAAACTCCTGGAAAAGCTTTTGAAACCGCGGCTCTCAGCAGCAGTACAAGCGTCGGGCGATCTATCAGAGAGACAGTACGGTTTCCGGAGAGGCCGCTCTACTATCGGAGCAATACAAGAAGTAGTGCACGCAGTCCAAATTGCCCAACAAAGAAACCACTACTCGAAGGAGATCGTCTTGCTGGCAACGCTGGATGTTCGAAACGCCTTTAACTCGGCCAGGTGGAGCGATATTTTACATGCGCTCGAATGGAGATTCCACGTTCCTGCCTATCTGCTACGGATGGTGAAGAACTATCTCAGGGATCGAGAGCTGATCTACGAGACCGCAGAAGGCCAGCGAAGGAAGGAAGTCACATCTGGGGCAGCGCAGGGGTCAATCTTAGGACCAGACCTGTGGAACATCTCCTATGATGATATCCTTCGCATGGAGATGCCTGACGATGCCTTCCTGGTTGGCTATGCTGACGACATCGCCGCGGTGATTACGGCACGAAACACCGATAGCGCGCAAAGAAAGCTGAACCAGGTCATGCGACGGACAAATTCATGGATGGAAGAGCATGGACTCAGCCTAGCCACGGAAAAAACAGAGATAGTTCTTCTGACGAGGAAGAGGATTCCTACACAAATCGACTTCCAAATCGGGGCCGAAGTGATAAGAAGCAGCGCGACAGTGAAGTACTTGGGATTGAGGCTCGACACAAAGCTAACCTACTGGCAACAAATAAAGGCAGCATCGGAAAGAGCATCAAAAACTACCACATCACTGAGCAGACTGATGGCGAACGTTGGGGGACCAACGGCCAGTAAGCGGAAGCTACTGATGGCGACAACGCATTCCATCCTTCTGTATGGCAGCGAAATATGGGCGGACGCACTTAAGCAAGAGAAGTACCGAAAGCAGATGGCAGCAGTACAAAGATGCGGAGCTCTACGCGTGGCAAGCTCTTATCGAACGGTGTCGGAACCAGCTGTCCTTGTAATCGCTGGAGTGACCCCTATCGATCTCCTAGCGACAGAAAGGAAGTATGTCTACGACAAAAAGGCGGAAATGGGGTTGGAAGCGGCAGCAGAAGAGGCTAAGCAACTGACCATACAGAAGTGGCAAGAACGTTGGTGCGCAGAAAGCAGAGGACGATGGACGGCGAGGCTGATTAGAAATGTGGCTAAGTGGAAAGACCGGAAACACGGTGAAGTTAATTATTACGTCACCCAATTACTCACCGGACACGGTTACTTCAACGCATTTCTCCACAAGATCGGCAAAACGAGTAGTCCAGCATGCCAGTACGGGGACTCCCAAGAAGACGATGCACAACATACCTTCTTCGTCTGCAGCAGATGGGCAGCACAAAGAGAAGAACTGGAGACAAACATTGGCACCATCACTCCAGAGAACATAGTCGAGAAGATGCTTACTAGCCAACACAACTGGAACGCGATCAGTGCATACACAAATCAGCTCCTCAGAAATAAGAAAAGAGAAGAAGAACAGTTCCGCGTTCCTAACCTTTCCTAACCTATTAACCAACTAACCTAACCAAATTTAACCAAACCACTTTCAACTAACGTAACCTAACTTCACCTAATCAAAGACTAATATTAAACTAACGAAACCCAACTAATTCCACCTAATCCTTACTTAACCTCCCTAACGTAACCTCCCTAACCTTACCCTTCCTAACCTAGGAACGAAGAAAGCAGAGGAAGAAAAGATCTCGCCACAAGACGTGAGCCCAGAATGGGCCGTACAACAGCACCCCCTCTTGAAGAAGTGCAATCCCGTGGTCCCGAGGGGGGGTTCTTCGTGACACTTTTGGAGGTTTAGTCGGTATGCCATTATAAGGTTTTAACATTTTTTCCTTGGTGGTGAGTCCGACACACGGGGAGGTATGGATACCTCCTTATGGTGCGTAACGCATTCCTCCACAAGTAAAGTAAAAAAAAAAAAAAAAAAAATTATTATTATTATTATTATTATTATTATTATTATTATTATTATTATTATTATTATTATTATTATTATTATTATTATTATTATTATTATTATTATTATTATTATTATTATTATTATTATTATTATTATTATTATTATTATTATTATTATTATTATTATTATTATTATTATTATTATTATTATTATTATTATTATTATTATTATTATTATTATTATTATTATTATTATTATTATTATTATTATTATTATTATTATTATTATTATTATTATTATTATTATTATTATTATTATTATTATTATTATTATTATTATTATTATTATTATTATTATTATTATTATTATTATTATTATTATTATTATTATTATTATTATTATTATTATTATTATTATTATTATTATTATTATTATTATTATTATTATTATTATTATTATTATTATTATTATTATTATTATTATTATTATTATTATTATTATTATTATTATTATTATTATTATTATTATTATTATTATTATTATTATTATTATTATTATTATTATTATTATTATTATTATTATTATTATTATTATTATTATTATTATTATTATTATTATTATTATTATTATTATTATTATTATTATTATTATTATTATTATTATTATTATTATTATTATTATTATTATTATTATTATTATTATTATTATTATTATTATTATTATTATTATTATTATTATTATTATTATTATTATTATTATTATTATTATTATTATTATTATTATTATTATTATTATTATTATTATTATTATTATTATTATTATTATTATTATTATTATTATTATTATTATTATTATTATTATTATTATTATTATTATTATTATTATTATTATTATTATTATTATTATTATTATTATTATTATTATTATTATTATTATTATTATTATTATTATTATTATTATTATTATTATTATTATTATTATTATTATTATTATTATTATTATTATTATTATTATTATTATTATTATTATTATTATTATTATTATTATTATTATTATTATTATTATTATTATTATTATTATTATTATTATTATTATTATTATTATTATTATTATTATTATTATTATTATTATTATTATTATTATTATTATTATTATTATTATTATTATTATTATTATTATTATTATTATTATTATTATTATTATTATTATTATTATTATTATTATTATTATTATTATTATTATTATTATTATTATTATTATTATTATTATTATTATTATTATTATTATTATTATTATTATTATTATTATTATTATTATTATTATTATTATTATTATTATTATTATTATTATTATTATTATTATTATTATTATTATTATTATTATTATTATTATTATTATTATTATTATTATTATTATTATTATTATTATTATTATTATTATTATTATTATTATTATTATTATTATTATTATTATTATTATTATTATTATTATTATTATTATTATTATTATTATTATTATTATTATTATTATTATTATTATTATTATTATTATTATTATTATTATTATTATTATTATTATTATTATTATTATTATTATTATTATTATTATTATTATTATTATTATTATTATTATTATTATTATTATTATTATTATTATTATTATTATTATTATTATTATTATTATTATTATTATTATTATTATTATTATTATTATTATTATTATTATTATTATTATTATTATTATTATTATTATTATTATTATTATTATTATTATTATTATTATTATTATTATTATTATTATTATTATTATTATTATTATTATTATTATTATTATTATTATTATTATTATTATTATTATTATTATTATTATTATTATTATTATTATTATTATTATTATTATTATTATTATTATTATTATTATTATTATTATTATTATTATTATTATTATTATTATTATTATTATTATTATTATTATTATTATTATTATTATTATTATTATTATTATTATTATTATTATTATTATTATTATTATTATTATTATTATTATTATTATTATTATTATTATTATTATTATTATTATTATTATTATTATTATTATTATTATTATTATTATTATTATTATTATTATTATTATTATTATTATTATTATTATTATTATTATTATTATTATTATTATTATTATTATTATTATTATTATTATTATTATTATTATTATTATTATTATTATTATTATTATTATTATTATTATTATTATTATTATTATTATTATTATTATTATTATTATTATTATTATTATTATTATTATTATTATTATTATTATTATTATTATTATTATTATTATTATTATTATTATTATTATTATTATTATTATTATTATTATTATTATTATTATTATTATTATTATTATTATTATTATTATTATTATTATTATTATTATTATTATTATTATTATTATTATTATTATTATTATTATTATTATTATTATTATTATTATTATTATTATTATTATTATTATTATTATTATTATTATTATTATTATTATTATTATTATTATTATTATTATTATTATTATTATTATTATTATTATTATTATTATTATTATTATTATTATTATTATTATTATTATTATTATTATTATTATTATTATTATTATTATTATTATTATTATTATTATTATTATTATTATTATTATTATTATTATTATTATTATTATTATTATTATTATTATTATTATTATTATTATTATTATTATTATTATTATTATTATTATTATTATTATTATTATTATTATTATTATTATTATTATTATTATTATTATTATTATTATTATTATTATTATTATTATTATTATTATTATTATTATTATTATTATTATTATTATTATTATTATTATTATTATTATTATTATTATTATTATTATTATTATTATTATTATTATTATTATTATTATTATTATTATTATTATTATTATTATTATTATTATTATTATTATTATTATTATTATTATTATTATTATTATTATTATTATTATTATTATTATTATTATTATTATTATTATTATTATTATTATTATTATTATTATTATTATTATTATTATTATACTAACAAATTATACCGGAATTATCTCCGCATTTTGGGGACATAAGGGTTTCCATTAGGATTCCCACAGACTACTCCATCGAGCTTCTCTTTGGACAAAGGTTCTCCTAGTGAGTTCCGACCAGAATCATCTCCACATTTTGGGGACATAAGGGCTTCCATTGAGATTCCCACAGACTACTCCATCGAGCTTCTCTTTGGACAAAGGTTCTCCTAGTGAGTTCCGACCGGAATTATCTTCACATTTTGGGGAAATAAGGGTTTCCATTGGGATTCCCACAGACTACTCCTTCGAGCTTCTCGTTGGACATAGGTTCTCCTGCCGAGTTCCGACTAGACTTCTCTCCGTATTGTAGGGACATAGGATTCCATTTGGATTCCAAAGACTTCTCCTTTGAGTTTCCTAGCTCATTGGACATAGGTTCTCCTTGCGAGTTCCGTCCAAAATCCTCTCCAGGTTGTGTACTGGGGACAAAAGGGTTTCCATTAGGATCCCATAGACTACTCCTTCGAGCTTCTCGTTGGACATAGGTTCTCCTGCCGAGTTCCAACCAGACTTCTCTCCGAATTGTGGGGACATAGGATTCCATTTGGATTCCAAAGACTTCTCCTTTGAGTTTCCTAGCTCATTGGACATAGGTTCTCCTAGCGAGTTCCGTCCAGAATCCTCTCCAGATTGTGTACTGGGGACATAAGGGTTTCCATTGGGATTCCCACAGACTACTCCATCGAGCTTGTCTTTGGACAAAGGTTCTCCTAGTGGGTTCCGACCAGAATCATCTCCACATTTTGGGGACATAAGGGTTTCCATTGGGATTCCCACAGACTACTCCATCGAGCTTCTCTTTGGACAAAGGTTCTCCTAGTGAGTTCCGACCGGAATTATCTCCACATTTTGGGGACAAAAGGGTTTCCATTAGGATCCCATAGACTACTCCTTCGAGCTTCTCGTTGGACATAGGTTCTCCTGCCGAGTTCCGACCAGACTTCTCTCCGTATTGTGGGGACAAAGGATTCCATTTGGATTCCAAAGACTTCTCCTTTGAGTTCCCTAGCTCATTGGACATAGGTTCTCCTAGCGAGTTCCGTCCAGAATCTTCTCCAGATTGTGTACTGGGGACATAACGGTTTCCATTAGGATCCCACAGACTACTCCTTCGAGCTTCTCGTTGGACATAGGTTCTCCTGCCGAGTTCCGACCAGACTTCTCTCCGTATTGTGGGGACAAAGGATTCCATTTGGATTCCAAAGACTTCTCCTTTGAGTTTCCTAGCTCATTGGACATAGGTTCTCCTAGCGAGTTCCGTCCAGAATCCTCTCCAGATTGTGTACTGGGGACATAAGGGTTTCCATTGGGATTCCCACAGACTACTCCATCGAGCTTGTCTTTGGACAAAGGTTCTCCTAGTGGGTTCCGACCAGAATCATCTCCACATTTTGGGGTCATAAGGGTTTCCATTGGGATTCCCACAGACTACTCCATCGAGCTTCTCTTTGGACAAAGGTTCTCCTAGTGAGTTCTGACCGGAATTATCTCCACATTTTGGGGACAAAAGGGTTTCCATTAGGATCCCATAGACTACTCCTTCGAGCTTCTCGTTGGACATAGGTTCTCCTGCCGAGTTCCGACCAGAATCCTCTCCAGATTGTGTACTGGGGACATAAGGGTTTCCATTAGGATCCCACTGACTACTCCTTCGAGTTTCTCGTTGGACATAGGTTCTCCTGCCGAGTTCCGACCAGACTTTTCTCCGTATTGTGGGGACATAGGATTCCATTCGGATTCCATAGACTTATCCTTTGAGTTTCTTAGCTCGTTGGACATAGGTTCTCAGTGTGAGTTCCGACCAGATTTCTCTCCGGATTGTGTACCGGGGACACCAAAATATATGAAGTAACTTGTTATAACTAAAGATTAAGACATTGTATATAAATAATAAGCTTGAAGTGAACAATAAATAAAACTGATATAAATTAAGGATTAAAAGGCTGTTTCCTTGAGTTTGGAACTTTCAAAAACCCAAGTTTTGTTGCTTCTTTGGGAAGAATCCTGGAACCCCCCTGAGCTTACCTCAGCATAAGCAAAAAAGCATCACAACAACATACGTTTAGAATAATGATTTTCTTGTTGTAAAATTTTTATATTATCAAAATCTGGCCTGTGTTCTTCTTCTAAACAATGCATAGCTAGCAGTGGCGAAGGGTTCATATAACTCGATTATTTCCGTCTTACCTTTTGAAATTCTCAAACTCAACAACATTAACTTCTGGCAACATGAATATAATTTCAATCAACATCTGCACACGCTGTCAACATTATTTCAAATACTCTTCTTTCAGTTCTACTCTACACACCTATCTGCTTTTCAACTCATTTCATAAACAAACACAAAACTAGAGCAAAAAAAAGGTAACCCGAAAAATGCCGTCTTATAAACAATAGAACAAATTTGTTTTTTTTCCTCTTTTTTCATTTACTTATTACTGCCCTTGTGACCTCTCTGTTTAATACACGCTTTCTTATGGAAGAAAATAAGACGATATTCTTCGTCTTACTTTTTGGTGAATTTTTATGTATCTCTCATAATTTTCGCTCTGGGTTAATGAATGCTCAGTGCGCATGTCAGTGTCTGCTTGAGGTAAGTTTCATTTTTCATAGGAAGAAAAAAAGGTAGAATATGACGGTTTCTTCCGACTTATTTGGGGAATTTGTGTGTATCTTGCAATCGCTGAGCTGATGAGCCAAATTATGTTGCGCAGGTTGTGGGTGAGGTAAGTTTTATTTGAAGAAAATCAGTTAGGAACATATAAAAGGTATAGAACAAGAAAATAACACGCTCCTTTTCGATTGACTTATTATCTGAATTTTTATGTATCTCTCCACTGGGCTGCTGTGTCAAAGGTTTCCACTATGATAAGAAATATGCGTGGATTTTATATTTAATGTCATAAGGCATTTTTGTTGGCAGAAAGTGCATAAAATAAATGCAATTTCCATAAAGTGGCACAACTGCCCCAATTGAATTCAGCAAGTCCCAAGCAGAACGCAGTGAAATTTTGAAAATAATAAAAATTTAGATGATGCAAAAATTGTGAAAAGTTTTTAGAAAGTAAGAATTGTTGTTTTGATTATGAATTTAATATGATTGTTCGACTAACAAAAAAGTCGAGAGCAAGAACTTTGCTATGCGATTTTTTTTAATTTAGTGTTCTGAATTCAGAAGTCACAAATTGTCATTTGCTAACCTCTAAGATTTTGAAATATAAATTTTTATTTGCAATAATCTTTGAAAAGATATCAATATATTTTATACAATAAAATACGAGTATTACTTTTTGACATTCAAGAATTAGTTTTCTAAAAAAGTACCGAAAAATAACGTTTTCTACCAGTTAATATTCAAGTATTTCAAAAACGTGACGGTCCAATGCAATTTTCACTTCGGGAAAATCCTTTAGAAAAGTATGGTTTTGTTCAAGCTCTATTTTGTAACTTTATAGGTATTATTTTTTCTTAGAGGATTCAAATAATTTTAATCAGTTTAGTTTTATGAAGATAACAAAATTGTAATTAAAGGACGCTCTTACTTAAAGTTTTGTATACACCTAGATAATTGTTGCTTCTGTTGGCGGCGTCGAGAGATCTTTATAATTCTAAGGCGATTTCATGCATAGAAGATCTAGCATTGATCTAGCACTTATATTTATAGGTAGAAAAAAACTTCTTCTAAATTCTAATTACTAAAAGTAGACTTGACTTTTAAGAAAAAGTTCTTGCAGAGTTTTATGAAAGAAAAACGTAGAACTTTGCACACTTTTTAATGGAAACTTTATTAAAAAAAATATATATACATATATCTTATGTTTTTGACAATTGGTTTGAATTGCTTAATTTCATGGCTTGAAACGCAGAAATATATTAAAAATTTGGAATTGAATTTCTTGGTCACTAATTTTTATTCGACTTACCATTTGAAATCATTCACGCCTCGCCACTGATAGCTAGTGCCGTTTTTTGTGAGTTACCGGTTCTCACATCTGATTTATGTCCGGATATCCTGTTTTTAAGTTTTTGTTTCGATGTTCCAATATAGACTTTTGAACAAGTATTATTTCCACCTAAACAGTTAATCTGGTATACCACGTCCGATTTGTTTTCTTTTTTTGTTTCGTCTTTAAGTTTGGTAAATACATTTGTTTTGGGTGTATTGGAAGATTTGAAAGCTATTTTTATCCTCACAAAAAGCGGCACTAGCTATGCATTGTTTAGAAGAAGACCACAGGCCGGTGACTACTACTATGAAGCTTAGAGCTATACGATCGCGAAACTTGTTTTCGCAGAAGAGCCTCCCATGGTCGACAGGTCGAAGCGGAGTAGGCTGTTGCTACTAATTACCCCCCCAGCGAAGAAGTGTTCCCACCAAGGCACTTCCAACAAATGACGGTAGCGGAGGAATTCTTTCTTAGAATCAACGGTAGCGTCACCAATTCCAGTAAGGCCGAACTACTTGTTGAACACCTTATACGAGCGACTCAGACATATTCAGAGCACAGGTCTATAAGGAGCGGCTTAGCCAAGAGCCAACCTCTCGTCCTTGGAGTGATCAAAGGGCCTGGCCCTCCAGGTTGGGGGCTTCTGCCTTCGGTGTAACTGCCCAACCAGAAGTAGGATGTAGTTTTGGAATGACGATAGTAAAAACAAAGGCAAGCAAATTTCAAAGAAGTTTAAAACCTTAGTGGGTAACAAAGATTTAATATATTTAACACGAATATTGTAAGTATAGATTATTTATTGCTTTTCCAATATTTTTAAGACATTTTTTAATAGAGTCCTGAAGAAGGGTATAAGCATACCCGAAACGTCGACTGGTATCTACGAATTAGAATATATTAAAGAAAGTCCTATATTATTAAATATGATTTAAAATCATGAAAATATAAAATATATATAAACCAGCATAAAAGTGTTCATATATGCGTTTCGCCCCGATGTAATGGTTGGGCTCATCAGAAGATGACCATTACACCTTGTCTTGACGCATATTTTCCCGAATAAATCGAGATTCCATATAATCCGAGCTGCATAGAGCAACTGCGAATTATATAGTTGCTACAAGTCTTCAAAGAAGATAAATTGTAGCTATTTTTATTGCCTTGCTATGGCATTGGAGAAATATTTGACTGTTAACAGTCGAAATGTTTTATCCTGAACACCGTTGATTTTTATTAAATATGATTTAAAATCATGAAAATATAAAATATATATAAACCAGCATAAAAGTGTTCATATATGCGTTTCGTCCCGATGTAATGGTTGGGCTCATCAGAAGATGACCATTACACCTTGTCTTGACGCA
The DNA here is from genome assembly GCF_945859705.1 of Episyrphus balteatus. NCBI lineage: Eukaryota > Metazoa > Arthropoda > Insecta > Diptera > Syrphidae > Episyrphus > Episyrphus balteatus. The sequence goes on from NC_079134.1 coordinate 82,615,045, forward strand.
TATTTTCCCGAATAAATCGAGATTCCATATAATCCGAGCTGCATAGAGCAACTGCGAATTATATAGTTGCTACAAGTCTTCAAAGAAGATAAATTGTAGCTATTTTTATTGCCTTGCTATGGCATTGGAGAAATATTTGACTGTTAACAGTCGAAATGTTTTATCCTGAACACCGTTGATTTTTATTAAATATGATTTAAAATCATGAAAATATAAAATATATATAAACCAGCATAAAAGTGTTCATATATGCGTTTCGCCCCGATGTAATGGTTGGGCTCATCAGAAGATGACCATTACACCTTGTCTTGACGCATATTTTCCCGAATAAATCGAGATTCCATATAATCCGAGCTGCATAGAGCAACTGCGAATTATATAGTTGCTACAAGTCTTCAAAGAAGATAAATTGTAGCTATTTTTATTGCCTTGCTATGGCATTGGAGAAATATTTGACTGTTAACAGTCGAAATGTTTTATCCTGAACACCGTTGATTTTTATTAAATATGATTTAAAATCATGAAAATATAAAATATATATAAACCAGCATAAAAGTGTTCATATATGCGTTTCGCCCCGATGTAATGGTTGGGCTCATCAGAAGATGACCATTACACCTTGTCTTGACGCATATTTTCCCGAATAAATCGAGATTACATATAATCCGAGCTGCATAGAGCAACTGCGAATTATATAGTTGCTACAAGTCTTCAAAGAAGATAAATTGTAGCTATATTATTATTTAATAAAAATATTTAATAAAAATCAACGGTGTTCAGGATAAAACATTTCGACTGTTAACAGTCAAATATTTCTCCAATGCCATAGCAAGGCAATAAAAATAGCTACAATTTATCTTCTTTGAAGACTTGTAGCAACTATATAATTCGCAGTTGCTCTATGCAGCTCGGATTATATGGAATCTCGATTTATTCGGGAAAATATGCGTCAAGACAAGGTGTAATGGTCATCTTCTGATGAGCCCAACCATTACATCGGGGCGAAACGCATATATGAACACTTTTATGCTGGTTTATATATATTTTATATTTTCATGATTTTAAATCATATTTAATAAAAATCAACGGTGTTCAGGATAAAACATTTCGACTGTTAACAGTCAAATATTTCTCCAATGCCATAGCAAGGCAATAAAAATAGCTACAATTTATCTTCTTTGAAGACTTGTAGCAACTATATAATTCGCAGTTGCTCTATGCAGCTCGGATTATATGGAATCTCGATTTATTCGGGAAAATATGCGTCAAGACAAGGTGTAATGGTCATCTTCTGATGAGCCCAACCATTACATCGGGGCGAAACGCATATATGAACACTTTTATGCTGGTTTATATATATTTTATATTTTCATGATTTTAAATCATATTTAATAAAAATCAACGGTGTTCAGGATAAAACATTTCGACTGTTAACAGTCAAATATTTCTCCAATGCCATAGCAAGGCAATAAAAATAGCTACAATTTATCTTCTTTGAAGACTTGTAGCAACTATATAATTCGCAGTTGCTCTATGCAGCTCGGATTATATGGAATCTCGATTTATTCGGGAAAATATGCGTCAAGACAAGGTGTAATGGTCATCTTCTGATGAGCCCAACCATTACATCGGGGCGAAACGCATATATGAACACTTTTATGCTGGTTTATATATATTTTAAATTTTCATGATTTTAAATCATATTTAATAAAAATCAACGGTGTTCAGGATAAAACATTTCGACTGTTAACAGTCAAATATTTCTCCAATGCCATAGCAAGGCAATAAAAATAGCTACAATTTATCTTCTTTGAAGACTTGTAGCAACTATATAATTCGCAGTTGCTCTATGCAGCTCGGATTACATGGAATCTCGATTTATTCGGGAAAATATGCGTCAAGACAAGGTGTAATGGTCATCTTCTGATGAGCCCAACCATTACATCGGGGCGAAACGCATATATGAACACTTTTATGCTGGTTTATATATATTTTATATTTTCATGATTTTAAATCATATTTAATAAAAATCAACGGTGTTCAGGATAAAACATTTCGACTGTTAACAGTCAAATATAAAGTCCTATAGCCCACGAAAAGAGTAAAATTTATTTTACTGAAAAGGTCATGTAAGGAGGAGTTAATTATTAACATAAAAGGCTCGTTGTTTGCTATGATTGGCGATAACCTTGGAAGTCACCAAATCGGAAGGTTTTCAGAAAACTTTACTACCTCCGACTTTTTATGCAGGTATTGTCTATTTCAAAGAGCATCGCTTAAAAATAAATCCTTTGAAACGTGTGAAATGAGAACGCCTGAGAATAACGAAGACACCGTTAAAAATGTAATTGATAATGATAACTTTATCAATAATGGTATTAAAACTAACTCGGTTTTGAACGATTTGAATCATTTTCATGTTTGCAATCCTGGTATTCCACCTTGCATTGCTCACGATCTTTTTGAAGGTTTTATTTCATTCGATTTAATAAAAGTATTGATTGAATTTTCTGAAAAAAAAACTGTTCTCTTTTTACCAACTGAATATTTTTTTAGCATCGATTCAAACTGAAATTAAACTAGCACTTTCATTTCCCAAAATTACCAAAAATATGAAAAAAGTTCCTGGAAAAGCCTTTGAAGTTTGGAACATATTAATGCTCTTACCTATTTTCTTTAAATACCTAGGTTTTTCTTTTGATGATTCAACGTGGCAATTTTTTTGTACTATGGTAGAAACGTGCCGGATTATCTTTGCATCTGAAATGTCACTCGAGCAAACATGTTTGAACTTTACTTTGAGCTGAGGATTTTTTGTGTTCCATACTTTAATCTCAGACCCAAACATCACTATGTTACTCACTATCCAAACCTTTTAAGGCAATTAGGACCATTACGTGGTTTGTGCAGAAACATCAATTTTTTAAGCAGTTTGCTAGGAAAGTTAAAAACTTTATAAATATCTCTTTCTCACTTTCCAAAATGCATCAAGAATTCTAAGCACGTATTTCTCACGATCGTTATAATTTGAAAACTTTTTCAAATTTTGTTATGAAGTTATCTAGTTATATGTATGATGTAGAAATTCCTTCGGATTTTATATTTGTGGCAAAAAAAAATTTCATACCTTAGTACCTACTACTTATCAAGAAAATGATGCCTTGTTCGTGAAAATGAATGCAGAGTCGGATATTCAGATTTTGACTGTACAAACTATTTTTTTTAATGCCTCTTATGATCATGCAATTTTATATGGAACGCTCTTAAATTTCTGTTATAACCAATATACTGCCTTGTATGAAAACTATAAGACAAACAATCGGTACCGTTTGAGTTGTGCTAATTTAGAGGATATACTTTTAAAGAAACCTGTTTTATTATTCAACCAAAATAACCGATATTTTTATTCACCGTTCACTTCAATTTGCCAGAATAATTAAAAAAGCAGAAGTTTGCAGTGGATAAAAAAGTATTGGAAATCATAGTTTAAAGATCAATTTTTTTTTTTTTTGTATACCTAAATACATTTTACATTTTTTTCTTATTCTCTTCTTAGCATTTTAATGGAAGAAAACAAAAACATATCAAGAAGGTGTAGTTTTGTTCAATTGTTAATTACATTTTTGATAGAAGCATTCAATTCTAAAATAAATAAAATTGCCAATACGTTTTTATCCACTGTATTTCTATTTTTAATTTATTCTTGCACTTAAAACAAAATCACAATTTAAAACATTAATAGTAGCATAAATACAATATTTCTTTTCAAGAATCATTTTGTTAAGATGTCCAGACTTCAAAAAAGGTGTCACCCTTTTTGAAGTCTGGAATAGTGACTTGACAGTAAAGAAGGCGTTTGTCTGCAACCCACAGATAAAGGATGTGGGTGGCGAAGGGTAAATATTTTAAAATTTTCTAAATTTGCTCAATTTCATTACACACATTAAACCTCAAGCTGGGATTGCTGGCACTTTTCATAAATGAATAGGGGGTTTATTGGGTGACGTGAAATAACGCCCTACGAAATAAGGCCGCATCGGCCCTTATTTCCATTTGTAATGGAAATAAGGCCCTGACAATGCTTGCGGGCTTATTTCCATTTCAACAACGAAATTAGGCCCGTCGGGCCTTATTTCGTTTTTTCTACTTGGAAGTAGAAAACAAGAACATCTGAACTTCCAAACTTCATTCTTTAAAAAGAAATTTAAATGTTATTTGAAGTTCAGAGCGTATAAACGTCAGATGAATAAGCGGGGATGCAGCCCCCTACAAGGCCCTTCCCCCTTCCTAGGGCATATTATAGGATTTGGGTGAAGGCTAGGTTGAGTGAATTCAATATTTCTTTTAGTTTCCTAGAAACTTTAAAATTTTGAAGAAAATATGCTCACACCCAACCCAACACCCACCTTGAATCGGTGCAGGGAACTAACTTAAAAATTGTATCTGTTGTGCTTAATAATTCTAATTTTCCGTTATATTCCATCATTTATGGTGGGAAATAAGTTTATCCAAATGTGTGTCAAAATATTTCTCCCTTCAACTTGAAGAACAAAAATACATTTAGGAAATTCAAAATAAATAAAATTGAGTTATATACTTACTCGTAGTAACATAAGTAGATTCAATTTAATTCCAATGTTCAAATGCGAAGCGGAAAAAAATTTTTCTAACCCGAATTTTAATGCGAAGCGGAAAAAATGTTTGCCCACGTGAGGATCAATTTTGAGGTGTGAAAATTAAAAATTCGCGCGAATTTTTAATTTTCACACCTCAAAATTGATCCTCACGTGGGCAAACATTTTTTCCGCTTCGCATTAAAATTCGGGTTAGAAAAATTTTTTTCCGCTTCGCATTTGAACATTGGAATTAAATTGAATCTACTTATGTTACTACGAGTAAGTATATAACTCAATTTTATTTATTTTGAATTTCCTAAATGTATTCTTGATTTTACTTATTTCTTAAAAGTTTGTACTAGAAAAAAAGAAAGCAAAAACTTTGTGAAGACCCGCGATTTCCCATTTTCATTTTTCAGTGCAGACTTTTGTAAAAAAATATGTGCCAAAGACACCTCATCTAATAAGATACAGTACTAAAAAGAAAAATTATTTTCCACCTCCCACTTCACCCAAAAATGAATTTCGTTCAAAAAAAAAAAATTGTTGTTCTTACATTCAGCGAGAACTAAATTCCCAAAAAAAGTGAAATTATTTCCTACTCTTAGTGAAGTAATGTCCCATAAGAAAGCCGCATCCCCCTCCCATATTCTTCTCGCTTATCACTTATAGGTACTATGAACACGAAGCAAGATTTCGCTTCCTCCAGAAATGCGGCCTTATTTCTATCTCGAATGGGGTCTTATTTCTATATTGCAACTGAAATAAGGCCCGTCGGGCGTTATTTCGGTTTTTCCACGGAAATAAAGCCGCATTTCAAATGGGGTCTTATTTCGTAGGGCGTTATTTCACGTCACCGGTTTATTGTGCACAATTTGACAGTTCTGAATGTATATGTATAAACTGAAAATAACATATCGTCGGCTTAGAGTGAAAAACAGCTTACTCCACTTTTTACTTTCCTTAGTTTTCATACTATCAAATTTAAAAGAATTGGTTTACAAGGGTTTTCTTGTGGAAACAAAAATATACTTTTCTGAAGGTTTTCGGTGTGGTGAACTCGAATCCAAAGTCAGGAAAAAACTAATCAGCTCCCGTTTTCGAAATATTACCGTTAGATAATGCAAAAAAAACGTGTTTTTGAGTACTTCGGATCATTCATTTGAATGATTCTTCGGTTTCGACTCCCACGACATCCAGACCTCTCGGTTTTGTGGAGTTTTCGTAGGAAAATTTAAAAGTTGATGTGTTGGAGAAGCTGGAGAAGAAACAAAGACTGGGACATCGCCTCCATGCTTTCGTCAAAGAGCTGGTAAAAAACCTGAGGAGAATATCGACAACAATTCCAGTTAAAGTGCTTAGAGGGGTAGCAACAACTGTCATTGCGAAATATCCGGATTTCTTCGTTCAAAAGGATAAGGAGGACAGAGTTGTTTCGGATTTCTTGGAACTCTTGGTCACTATGATGAGGAACCACAACAACTACCTCAACTCTAAATGTGGCAAAAATACTGATTTGAGAGTTCCCATTAGGAAGAGAAAAGCAGTGAATGCTTTAAGAAACTGTGAAAAATTGGACCCAACCAAGAGTCGTATCCTTCAATTGAAATGATCAAGACTAACTGGCCATACATTTTCACCAGAGAATGCATTTACAAGCATTTCTCCCAATTAACAGAAACCAACTTTCAAAAACTCCTACAAGCTGACTTCACCAGTGAAAAAGCATCTCTGCCCAATTTTTTTTCTAAGAAAAATGAACCAGCTTTAGAAGGCCAAGAAATGGAGATTTTAAATATGGTGAGGCGGCTCAGCATTAAAAAAGAGCTCCATTGTGCACTTTGTGATAAAAGCATGAAATTTATATCATTGGTAGTACTCAATATAAGAGTTATTTTGAGATATTGGGCCATCTTGTATTCCATCCAGGAGGGTATATACAACAGTTTTTCTGTGTTGCACCCGCATTGTTGCATATCATAGTATAGCTAATGAAACCTTTTTATTAATATAATACATGATTTCGAGGTAATTTTTATCGCTGGATCGAATAAAACCAGTAGCAATATTCCTGGACCGTCATGTAAATAGTTATTGCACTTTTGTAAATAGTGTTAAAGTGACCTCAACTCCATATGCGTTTCGCTTTTTATTTAATTTCATTATTTTTTTCACTTTGTTTACTTATTAGCCTGACCACGGGCAATTGTTTTTAGGTGCAAGAATGTAACCATGTTCCCCTAAAATATTAAAATTCACAGTCTATTCAGGTTGTGATTTTTATAAGTGTCTGTATTCATGGACCAAAATTTTGCGTCTTAGTAAGGGTAATCTTTTTAATAATAAAAAGTTATTAACTTTTTAATTGAATTATATTCAATCACTCCGCTTAAAAATAAAAATAATTTTCATTATTTTTTCACTTTGTTTACTTATTAGCCTGACCACGGGCAATTGTTTTTAGGTGCAAGAATGTAACCATGTTCCCCTAAAATATTAAAATTCACAGTCTATTCAGGTTGTGATTTTTATAAGTGTCTGTATTCATGGAGCAAAATTTTGCGTCTTAGTAAGGGTATGACAGCATCTAACTGATGAGCCCACTGTCATACCTGGGCGAAACGCATATGGAGTTGAGGTCACTTTAACTTTTTAATAATAAAAAGTTATTAACTTTTTAATTGAATCCTCATGAGTAGTGATGGAAACTATCGAATCAAACTATCGGATAAGGAGGATATAGTTGCAAAATATTCATTCGATAGTTTTAAATCATTTATTAATTTAGTTAATATTTTCATTCGAATGGTTTTTTATTTGATACTATTTTCTTTTGAACAGTATTGTTATTCGATAGTGTTCTTTCATTCGAATATTTTTTTAAATAATAGTTTTTTCATTCAAATAAATTTTTCATACGATAATTTTTTTATTCGAAAATATTTTTTATTCATTTGATTGAAAACTATCTCAAATGAATGAATGATAGTTCCCATCACTACTCCTGAGACCTTCGGTAACACCAGCGATACTTCTATTCATTAATTTAAGCATTCTGGGCTCAGGAAAAAGTCGTCGTCTAGTCGGTCCAAAAGAAAAACTCTCTAAGTACATAAGGTTTCAATGGCAGTTTGCAGTGAGGTTTTCTTTTGAACCGACGTGACGCACATAGGAGTATTTGCAGTAAAAAACCTGGTCATATGTTTTATGGGACCTATCTTTTTTCGTACTTGTGCAATGGCAAGAGTTCTTAAAGACCTTGACGTACACAAATCCGCTGGCCCGGATAGTATCCCTCCCATAATTCTGAAGAAGTGTTCTTCTACGCTGGCAAAACCACTGAGTAAGCTTTTCCATCTTTCCGGGTTGGCTACGTTTGCCCGGAAAACTTGAGCCCGTAAAACTTGAGCCCGTAAAATTTGAGCCCGAAAACGTTTGCCCGCAATTTTTTGGTCGAAAAATTTGAGGTCGAAAAACTTGAGCCCGTAGGTACGTTTGCCCGCACAATAGTCCTTTTTTTAAAAATTCGACACCTCTGAGGACCTTTTTTCTGATTGGTTGGTTGGTCACTCGATTTCATGAGAATCAATTGGAACGAAGTTTTCGTCCTTTTTGATTTTTTGAAGACAGCGCTGGATTTTGAATGAAAAAAGTATAAAAGGAAATAAATTTTCGTAGGAATCTTCAGTTCCTTCCAGGATTTCACCGGAGGAGGTGTGTCCTCCTGCTTGGTATGTTTTTATGGATGAATTTTCATTTTTAATGGAGATATTTTATTTTTGCAAGTAATATTTTCAAATTTTTGTTCATTTTAGAACAGACAATTTTTTTCAAAGAGATTATATATTTTTTTAATAAAATAATGATTTTGAGAAAAAAAAAATTAAAAATAAATAAAAAAATTAAAAAATAAATAAAAAAATAAATAAGAAAATAAATAAAAAAAAATTTTAAAAAAATTAAAAAATAAAATAAAATTAATAAAAAAAGTTTTTACCTCTCCGAAAAATATGTTTAAGTCCTTAAAAGAACCCAAAAACTGGAGATTTTTCGGAAGAACCACAAGCTTAATAATCCAGTCAAATAAGGGTTTAACCTCGGAATGAATGTTAGTAGAAATTTTTTTTGCTCAATATTGTAACGATGAATTACTGAACTACTTTTAAGATAAAAGCCTGAACACACTACCTACTACTGCAAAGGTAGAAATGTGAACGGACCTTTAGTAATTAAGAAAAATATCTCACTGAACACATCTAAAAATATCCCACTGAACGCATCTAAAAATATCTCACTGAACACATCTCAAAATATCCCACACTGAACACATCTCAAAATATCCCACTAGACTGGAAGTATGAAGTGCCCTTCCTGGAAAGGAAGTTTCGAGAGACAGGGACGAGAGCCTTCGAGGATGTTCTCGAGTCTCGAGATTCCGGTATAAAAGGCAGCGTAGACACCGACCGGATACAGTTTAATCTTGAAAGTGAAAGAGTACAGTACAAAGTGAAATAAAGTGTTTTAAAAGTGTGTTTGTTTGAGCGAATAATAAAAGTAAATTGAGTTGAAATAAAGTGTGTTCTTATTTGAACGGAAATATAAGTGGAAATTAAATAAGTTTTATTGTGAACCCGGAATAAAACATTACATTGGTGTCAGAAAAGTGGAATAAAACTTATTTATTTGTGCGAATCAGATAATTTCGCGAATAAAATAAAAAGTGCGCGTGTGTTTTAACAATAAACAAAGTGTAAAACATTTTGAAATAAGTAAAAGCGCTCGCGTTTTGAAAAGTTAAAATGGGTAAAACACTAAATCAGTTAAGTTTGACTGAGTTGAAGGCGGAATTGACTAAGCGAAGTCTTCCTACTGCTGGATCGAAAAATGATCTCATTATTCGTCTACAGGATTATTTTAAGAAAAACGAAGATTTGGATACATTTCAATTCGAGGTTGAAATGATAGAAGAACGAGTAAGTACTAGTTCCGATATGTCATCCATGATGGCTGTTCTCCTTGCAAAATTTGAAGAACAGAAAGAACAAATTGAGACACAACGCAAGGAACAGAGAGAACAATTAGAAAAACAACAGAGTAGTGTTCTCGAAAAAATTGAGACACAACGCAAAGAACAGAGAGAACAATTAGAAAAACAACAGAGTAGTGTTCTCGAAAAAATTGAGACACAACGCAAAGAACAGAGAGAACAAATGGAACAACAACGCACAGAGCAAAAGAACCTTCTAGATGAACAGAAAAACCTCATCGAAGGTAAGCTTGATGCTATCGAGAACAAGTTCATTGCTCTTGATGCTTCCATCAAAGGTGTTGAAAAACAATCTCAAGAAAAGTTCGAGAAAGTTGAAGAAAAACTCGAAAAAGTAGAAATAAAATTCGATGACAAATTGAAAGGAATGGAAGTGAAAATGCAAAGTTTTACCGAAGAACTTGACAAGGTTCGAAAAATTAAGGTGCGAGAAAGTTCTGGTGAGTATTTAAAGAAGAAGGAAATGCATCCACCAACCTTTGATGGACAAAGTTCTTGGTCGATCTACAAGAAACAGTTTGAGGCAGCTGCCACAACAAATGGCTGGGATGACGAAGACAAATGTATAGCGCTGACTCTTGCTCTTAGAGGTCCTGCTGCTGAGTTGTTACAAACGTTACCACCAGAAAAGAATGGTAACTTTAACGCTCTTGTCCAGGTCATTGAAAAACGCTTTGGAGATGGCCATATGCAGGAAGTCTTCCACGTCCAACTCAATACAAGAGTCCAGAAAAGAGGAGAAACTCTGCAACAACTTCAAGCAGATATTGAAAGGTTGGCTCATCTGGCATATCCGACAGCAGGAGACGACATTATCAATCAGTTTGCGACAGAAGCCTTTGTACGTGCTGTATCTGATATAAATCTTCAGCGAGCAATTCGAACAGCTGGAAAACGTTCCCTTCCTGAAGCATTAGCGTTTGCACTGACTATGGAAGCAGCAGAACAGGCTTCTCAAGGCGTTCATCGGGTAAGAGAAGTTGCAGTGGAGGAATGCTCTTGTCAAAAACTCGCGTTCCAAAGAAACCAGCGAGACGGAGCTGCTCGATGCTGGAACTGTAACAAGACAGGACATCTCCAGCGGCAGTGCAGATTGCCACCAAGAAGAACTGCTTGCGAACACTGTGGAAACAGGAATATTGCCCAACAACAGGTAAGCGATACAACTAACACTCATGCTCATCTTGTTTCCCATTCGGGAAACGAGTAAGGACCAACTTCGAGGGGCAGAAGCTGGTTTCTGGTATCGATGGCCCCAGAACCACAATTCAAGTCTCACAGAGTAAACGAGACAACAAAAGTCTGACAGTGGAGGCGACCATAAACAACAAACAACACGTGGCTACAATTGACACCGGTGCCACCGCCTCTATTGTACGAAGAGACTTGGTGAAGATGACATGGCTACATAACACCAACAGCTACCGTCTGAAGACAGCCACAGGAGAAGCAGCAAGGGTGTACGGTGAAGTTCGTCTTACGATCCGTATGGCAGAACTAGAGTTTTCGCATGTGTTTTTGGTGGCAGATATATGTGACGAGTGCATCATTGGAATCGACTTCATGAAGGACCATGAAATCATTTTGGATATAGGTAATCAAGTCCTGAAATACAGAAATGTGGAGATCCCAATGGTCTATGGCAACGAAAATTCAACAACAATTAGAACTGTCATCAAAGAAGACATGTGCCTGCCTCCTTCTTCAGAAGTTTTTGTGTGGACGAAACTAAAGGGGAATATTGGAAGCCATCGATACCTCATGGTTGAGCCAGAAGTTGAACAAAGTTCCCAAAACATCATCATCGGGAAGACTCTTGTGGCACCAAAGAACAACATGGTACCTGTACGGATACTTAACATCAAACCGTACCCAATCAAGCTTAAGAAAGGAGAAGTTGTTGGGCAATGTGAATCTGTGGCCGCAATAACTAAGATCAACGAGGTGGATACACAGATGACTATGAACTCGGAGAAACTAAAGAAACAAATTCTCAAATCAGACAACTTGAGTCAACATCAGCTTAATGTTGCGGGAAGTCTTCTTCACGAATATGCTGATATTTTCTCTTCACCCAGCGGGCAATACGGCCGGACACAACTGGTGCAGCATCGGATCGATACAGGAGATGCTAGGCCGATTCGTCAACCAGCAAGACGTCTCCCGTTGGCCAAACAAGGTGAAGTTGAAGAAATGATAACAACAATGAAGAAAGACGGGCTAATCGAAAATTCCAAAAGCCCTTGGGCATCACCGGTAGTTCTCGTCAAAAAGAAGGATGGAAGCACTCGATTTTGTGTCGACTACCGCAGGCTGAATGATGTGACGAAGAAAGACAGCTACCCACTGCCAAGAATCAGCGATACTCTAGATGCAATGGAAGGAGCACAATGGTTTTCGACTTTGGATTTGAAGAGTGGCTACTGGCAGGTAGAAATCCATCCAGAAGATCGGGAGAAGACGGCTTTCTCCACAGGAAATGGTCTGTGGCAGTTTAATGTCATGCCGTTTGGGCTATGCAATGCCCCAGCTACTTTTGAGCGCTTAATGGAGTGCGTTTTAAATGGATTAACCTGGAAATCTTGCCTAGTCTATTTGGATGATGTCATCGTTTACGGGAAAACATTTGATGACCATTGTGAAAACCTAAAGGCTGTATTCCAAAGGCTACGAGAAGCACATCTTAAGTTGAATCCAAAGAAATGTGCACTTTTCAAGACCGAGGTTAAATATTTGGGGCATATCATCTCATCCCAAGGAGTGAAGACTGATCCTGAAAAGGTTGACACTGTGAAGAACTGGCCAACCCCTCAGGACAAGCATCAACTTCGGAGTTTCCTCGGTCTGGCAACGTACTATCGACGATTTGTGAAGGATTTTGCGAGAATCGCCAAAAGCTTGCAAAAACTTACGGAGAAGGGTAAACCCTTTAAATGGTCAGGTGAGTGTGAGAAAAGCTTTCAGGAACTGAAGCTGCGGTTATGTGAAGCTCCTGTGCTGGCCTATCCAACTCCAGGCAAACAATTCATCATTGACGCAGATGCAAGTAATGTTGGAGTTGGTGCTGTTTTATCGCAAGTTCATGACGGAGAAGAAAAGGTCGTTGCCTATTTCAGCAAGGTACTCTCGAAACAAGAAAGAAACTATTGCGTGACCAGAAGGGAACTTCTAGCTCTAGTATTGGCAACAAAGCACTTCCATAAGTACATCTATGGACAGAAGTTCCTTCTTCGCACAGATCATGGTGCACTAAATTGGCTTTTGAACTTCAAAAATCCAGAGGGTCAAGTAGCAAGATGGATCGAGATACTTCAGACGTATCAATGTCAGATTCAACATCGAAGAGGAAAACTGCATTCAAATGCAGACGCATTATCTCGACGCCCGTGCAAGCAAGACTGCAAACATTGCACACTACTAGAAGAAAAGGAAGATGTCGCTGTTAGAAGAATGAGAGCTGATCCCATTTGCGGCTGGAGTAATGAAGAACTCAGAATGGCCCAACAGGAAGATTCGGACATCGAACCCATCCTTGCATGGAAGGAACATCAAGAGAAACCAGAATGGGCCGACATCTCCGACCGAAGCCCCACTCTAAAAGCATATTGGGCACAATGGGACTCACTTCATGTGCAAGAAGGGCTACTCAGGCGTAAGTGGGAATCCGCAGATGGTAAATCCTATGTAATGCAGCTAGTCGTACCTCAGTCAAAGGTAAATGATGTTCTCCAAGAGATGCACGGTGGAACTTCTGGAGGCCATTTAGGCATCAACAAGACGCTGGAAAAGCTACGACAGCAATTCTACTGGTTACGTATGAGAGAAGACGTTGAAAAGTGGTGCCGAAAATGTGATACTTGTGCCGCTAGCATAGGACCAGCTAGAAAAATCCAAAGCAAGATGCAACAGTACAATGTGGGTGCACCTTTTGAGAGAATTGCAATAGACGTAGCAGGTCCTTTTCCCGAAACCAACAACGGAAATCGATACATCCTTGTAGTGATGGACTACTTCAGCAAATGGCCTGAGGCATTTGCCATTCCAAACCAGGAAACCAAAACAGTTGTGGATAAGATTGTCTTTCATTGGGTGAGCAGGTTCGGAGTACCCATGGAACTTCATTCCGACCAAGGAAGGAACTTCGAATCTAAGATTTTTCAAGAGGTTTGCTCACTCCTTGGCATCAAGAAGACGCGAACAACACCGCTACATCCACAATCTGATGGGATGGTTGAGCGATTTAACAGGACACTTAAGGAACACCTGTCAAAAGTAGTCAATGATAATCAACGAGACTGGGACCGACATATTCCATTATTCTTGATGGCTTATAGAAGTGCAACACATAGTTCTACTGGACATACACCATCGGAAGTCCTATTTGGCTCAACAATACGTCTGCCAAGTGAGATAAAATTTGGAAGTGTTCCAAACGAGCCACATGAAATGGATGAGTACGTAGATAACCTGAAAGGAACACTGGCTGACATTCACCAACGGACAAGGACAAATATAAAAGCGTCTAGTGACAGGATGAAAACAAGATATGACGCACGAGCGACAGCAACAGGGTTTCAAGAAGGAGAACTTGTGTGGTTTTACAATCCCCACCGACAAAAGGGACTATCACCGAAGCTACAACAAAACTGGGAAGGCCCTTACACAGTAATAACCAGAATTAACGACGTGGTTTACCGTATACAAAGAGGGGTAAGAGGCAAACTAAAGGTAGTTCATTGTGACCGTTTACATCGTTATAATGGTGATAGAAGCAATGGAGTTGTTCGGGACGAACAATCCTAAGAGGGGGGCAATGTAACGATGAATTACTGAACTACTTTTAAGATAAAAGTCTGAACACACTACCTACTACTGCAAAGGTAGAAATGTGAACGGACCTTTAGTAATTAAGAAAAATATCTCACTGAACACATCTAAAAATATCCCACTGAACGCATCTAAAAATATCTCACTGAACACATCTCAAAATATCCCACACTGAACACATCTCAAAATATCCCACTAGACTGGAAGTATGAAGTGCCCTTCCTGGAAAGGAAGTTTCGAGAGACAGGGACGAGAGCCTTCGAGGATGTTCTCGAGTCTCGAGATTCCGGTATAAAAGGCAGCGTAGACACCGACCGGATACAGTTTAATCTTGAAAGTGAAAGAGTACAGTACAAAGTGAAATAAAGTGTTTTAAAAGTGTGTTTGTTTGAGCGAATAATAAAAGTAAATTGAGTTGAAATAAAGTGTGTTCTTATTTGAACGGAAATATAAGTGGAAATTAAATAAGTTTTATTGTGAACCCGGAATAAAACATTACAATATCTTCCTTTTGCCATTCTATAACATATCTCAAAAGTCTAGAAAAATCTCATGTCCGCTTGTCGCGATTTCAAGGTCAAATCGCGAAATGGAGATTTTCAAAATTAGCAAAAATAGGCTATGGTATTATATACACATATGATACATGATTTCAAGGTATTTTTTAATGTTGATTCCAAAAAATCTAAAATCAAGGCAATCTGACGTCTCTGAAAAAAGTTATACCTGTTTTTCATCTGTCAACAGATATTATTATAACAGTTGCTAACTTACTACCGAAAAACCCTTAAAAGTTATGGTAGCGGAACCAAATTTTGCATGAGAAAAGGGGAAATTTTGGGATGTGCACTAAAAAACATCCAGGTACAATCTTGGAATTAGTGCTAATAGGCTAATTTTTTGGTTTCTATGTTTGTTTGGATATTCTATAATTTATGTCAAAAATCTAAAAAAATCTCATGTCCGCAAGTTCTAATTTTCCAGGTTAAACTAAGTTAGGTGCAGATTTTAAAAAAATAATAAGAAAACTTTAGATTCTTATATGTATACCAACATAACCCATATCATTTCAACGTATTTTTTAACGCTGATTCCAACAAAACCCACAAACAAATCAATATGACCATCCCTGAAAAGTAATGTACCTTATTCATGTTGATCTGACACAAATATCTGAAGAGAAGTTTTTCAATTTTTTCAAATGTGCACCTTATCTTCAAACCAAGAAAATTAGGACTTGCGGACATGAGATTTTTTTTAGATTTTTGAGGTTAGTTAAAGAATATCCAAACAAAGATTAAAATGAAAAAAATAGCCTATTAGCACTTATTCCTAAGATGAACAAGAATCTTCTTTAGTGCATATCCTAAAATTTGCCCTTCCATAAAAAATACCATTATTTCGTAGGTATATATATTTTTTGTAATGGATTGTTTTGATTTTTAATAATGATGGATTCTAAAATCTTCATGCAAAATTTGGTTCATCTACCATAACTTTTAAGGGTTTTTCGGCAGTAAGTTTGCAACTGCTATAATAATATGAGTTGACAGATGAAAAACAGGTATAACTTTTTCCAGAGACGTCAGATTGTCTTGATTTTAGATTTTTTGGAATCATCATTAAAAAATAATCATGTATCATATGTGTATATAATACCATAGCCTATTTTTGCTAATTTTGAAAATCTCCATTTCGCGATTTGACCTTGAAATCGCGACAAGCGAACATGAGATTTTTCTAGACTTTTGAGATATGTTATAGAATGGTAAAAGGAAGATATTGAGCAAAAAAAATTTCTACTAACATTCATTCCGAGATTTACCCCTTTTTTCTCCTTATTTGACTGTATTATAAGTACTTTTATTGAACGACGAGTTGTTTATCTGAATCTTTTTGATTCTCATGGAATCGAGTGACTAAAATAAATGTTTTGATAATAGTAAATCAACCAATCAAAAAGCGAAGGCGGTACTTTGTTAATGAGGAGCATCACTTAATTCGATGAGAATCACGCAGATTCAGAGAAACAACTTGTCGTTCAATTAAAAGAACTTAAGGATCTTCCGTTTTGGTAAAATGTGGCCAGTTCGCCACGTATCCTGATATTTTGGTTCTTTAAAGGACTTCAAAGGATCTGTTAGAAATTTAAAATATTTTTTCCATTTTGTTTTTAATTTCACAAATTCAAAAATAAATAAAAAAAATATTTTAAAATAAATAAAAAAAATTAAAAAATAAATAAAAAAAATTTAAAAAAAAATTAAAAAATAAATAAAAATATTAAAAAATTAAAATAAAAAATAGTTTACTATCTACGCCAAAAATATTTTTAAGTTCTTAAAAGAACCCAAGAACAATTGAAGATTTTTGGGAAGAACCAAAAGCTTAAGTACTTTTATTGAACGACGAGTTGTTTATCTGAATCTTTTTGATTCTCATGGAATCGAGTGACTAAAATAAATTGTAAATCAACCAATCAAAAAACGGGGGCGGTACAAAGAAAAAAAAAGCCGAGTAAATGACGTTTGAAGTTCACTCACAGTTGAAAAATCAAAAGAAAAATTCTTCGACATGGTGCCATTTAAATGTTAATATTTCAAAATCCACTCTATAAATTTTTGATTTCATGGTCTTAAAAGAATTGTAATAAGATCATTGAACTTATTTAAACATAAAACTTTTAAAATTTGGTCAAAAAATAAGCAATTAATACGAAATAGTTTCCATGTATGATTTGAACAAAATCGAAAAAAAATTTAACATGGTTACCTTAAAGTGCTTATATCTTTTGATCGGATCGACCAATGTTTTTGTTAATAGTCTTAAAATATAGCTTAAAACTGTACAAAAGTTTCATAAATTAAAAAAAAAAAAAATTTTTGGATTCATCATGGAGTCTTTTAAGAGCTGGGGGAAAATAAATTTATGTATATATAAAATTTACTATGCTATTTTGTAATTTTTATAAATTTTAGAATACAATTTAAGAAAAATAATGTATATATTAGTATATCCCTTGAAAATGATGTAATTTTTTAAAATTCTGTTCGTACAGGATTATTTAAGATGTTGAAAGCTTCATATTTTCAAAAAAATTTTAAAAATCATTTCTATTTAGTATTTTAAAAATTACGTTTTGTAATTTTTAATCGCATTTAATGTCCAAAAAAAAGGGATAAATCCTTATTTTTGTATCCTTCGTCCTTGTTAATTCTCATTGATCGAACAACCGAAGTCGATCTTGAACTCAAATTTCAAACTTAATATACAGTGTTCTAGTGCTTTTTAAGTATACCTACAGTGTTCAGTGTTGAGTTTTTTTTTAAGTCTTAAGTGATCTTAGCAGCTATAATGTCACATTTTGCCCAGGTAAGTGTTTTTTTAATATATTTTCTTTTATAAAACACTAAGGACAAGAATACACGCCACACTTTTTTTCACCCAAAGTAAAATAATCGTGGTAACAAATACATAATATATTATTTATATAATTTTAAATTTAAATTTACACAAAAATCAATCTATACAAATTTCCTAAATTTCAAAAATTAAAGTAATTTTAAAGTTTTTTTTTAAAGTAATTTTTAAAAATATCAAATTAAATTGTATGAATTTTGGTTTAAAATTCAAACAATTTTATTTGATATTTTTAAAATTTACTCTAAAATTACTTTATTTTTTTTTATAGTTTTTATATTAAAGTCAGATGAAAAATTATTTCACTGGAGAAGAAGATTTTAAAAGTGATATTATGATATCGGTACATATCTTTATGAAAATTCTATTTTGATACAAAATTTAAATACTTACTAAGAACATAAACTCAGAATATTTTAGTTTTTTCTCTACGCAAACTGTGATTTTCGGGCTTTTTTTCTTAAAATTTACACGAAAATCAATTTATACAAATTTCAAAAATTAAAGTAATTTTTAAGTATTTTTTAAAAAGAAATTTTTAAAAATATCAAATAAAATTGTATGAATTTTGGTTTAAAATTCAACAATTTTATTTGATATTTTTAAAAATTGCTTTAAAATAACTTTAATTTTTTAAAGATTTTATATTAAAGTCAGATGTAAAATTATTTCACCTTTTAGTAGGTAAATATTTTTAACAAATCTACAAATGCTATATCTTTTAAAAGTGATATTATGATATCGGTACATATCTTTATGGGAATTCTTTTTTGATACAAAATTTAAATACTTATTTAGAACATAAACTCAGAATATTTTAGTTTTTTCTCTACGCAAACTGTGATTTTCGGGCTATTTTTCTTAATTGCTTACGTTTCGCTCCAAATAAATTTACAATCCTCGCGAAAAAAATTTTTCTTTTTATTATCTTATTATTTATTTTTTAATTCAATTTATCTAAAGTGACATGTGCTGCAATTATATTTTTTATTCCTTACTCTTAAATCATGTTTTCTTTTTCGTTTCAATATTTGAACTCAGTTTACGCAAATTTTCAGAATTTGGTGCGTTGACTAATAAGAACGTTGGATTAGTAGTGTCGTTTATTAAATATCGATGTTAGGTTTTTAAAATACATATATGCTGTTCAAGTAAGTTAATAAGTAGCACACATAAGTAAGTACGCATACATTCACATTTTAATTCAATATATTTTATAATATTATGCTATATAAACACTAACAAATATAATTTAAAGCTTGTTTTTTTATAATAATCATAACAAGTTTAAGATAACATTGTGCATGTTAACATTTTACTTTTCGGTATTTTGAAGTTATTTAATTTTTAAATTAACACAAACATACTAACACTATATTTCACACATTGTTTTATTTAAAACATGATAAATTTTGGTATTAAATAATAAAAAAAAAACAAAAAATTTAATTAGGTAGTACAATCATGCAGAGGGAAGATCAAACTCTGGAGAAATGGCTACCTCTTCCATCTCGAGAGGGAATTTGATGACCATTCCCTTTGGAGTTGCGCACAGCGCAAGAATTTCCGGTGTAAGGCCAGGATGAAGACGGTCGAAAGAGATGGGGAGTACCTGGTGACGTCTACGTCAAAAACTGACCATAGCCATGCTCCCCAGGCTTTTGAGAAGGAGGTGCATAAGGCCAACACCTTCCTAAAAACCAAGGCAAGAGAGCCAATCCCGCCCAGCGTGGTCATACGCGAAACGGTGGTGCAGGCTCAAGAGGAATGTCGGGCACATTTACCATCTAAAGCAGCTCAAAAACAAAAAATAAGACGAGTTCGTGCTACCCTCCTCAAAGAGCCTGAAACTCTGGAGGAGATTAATATTCCTCAGCATTTGAGGTTCGTAGATGGGGAGAACTTTGTTTTGTGCGAGGACGACTACAGTGCCGGGAAGAACATCATCCTCGGCACGAAAAAAACCGTTGAGTACCTTGCTCAAGCCGAGTGTTGGCTCGTTGACGGAACATTTGCTGTCACGCCTTCCATCATGGGACAGCTGTTTTCCGTCCATGGCTACCTCTATGGCGTCGTCGTGCCACTTGTCTATTGCCTTATGAGCAATAGGACAACAGTGGCCTATGAGAGATTCTGGGATAAATTGAAGAACATCGCAAGTGACTTCGCTTTGACACTACGGCTAAGAGTCGTAGTGTCAGACTTTGAAAAGGCAATAATAACATCTGTTGCCAGGTGTTTTCCCGACGCGAGGGGTCAAGGCTGCCTTTTCCATTTTGGCCAAATTATATGGCGGCAAGTTCGGGATCTGGGCTATGCCACGAAGTATGGGGGAGAGGAGAGCTTTGCCTCCGAAATAAAAATGCTGAAAGCATTGAGCTTCGTGCCTGCCGACGAAGTGAAGAGTTACTTCTCTGCGTTGTACTCTTCACTTCAATTTGCAGAGTCGAGGGAAGTTGCTCAATGGTTTCGGCGTGTTTACGTAGGGACATCTCGCCCTCCCCAATACCCAACATGGTTTTGGACCACCGGAGACAGTGCTTCGCAGACGCACTTTCCAAGAACGCAAAACTGCGTCGAAGCATGGCATCGCCGCCTAAAGGTAAAATATTTCATAAAAATTTTAAATCTATATTTTTCCTAATAATTTTTTTATATTTAAAGGTGGTTGTTGGCCAAAGGCATGCTGGTGTTTATAAGATCACAGAAGACCTGGCAAAAGAAACCATAATGGCAAAAATGGAATTGGAAAAGGCTAGGGCAAAAACACGGCGCCCAACAACAAGAACCGAACAAAGAAACAAAAGACTACAAAGAGTTCTGCTGACCCGCCAATCAATGGACAAAGTTGATTTCCTATAAAGTATAGGACATAATTTAAGCCTTGCTTAAAAAACAAACAAACTGTACATTAGTACCAATCTGCCCTTTTCAGGGCAACCAAAGAATCAAAAAGAGATTAATAGGTATATTCACTCTTAAAGAAAACGCCAATGTCAACAGTTTTTATGTAAAAAGTACCTTGCCTGGCCCGCTTCGCGGGTTCTCAGGATTTAAAATTTACTTTTTGGGTCCTCTGTCCCGCTCAAGCAACTTCGTTGCTCCGCTTAGGGTATGTAAAGTCGTCTGGCAGGCGCCAATGTCAACAGTTTTTTATGTAAAAAGTATCTTGCCTTCAAAAAAGCGCGCTGCTAAACAAAAAAGTTTCGTATTTTGTCTTAACTATGGTCATAAAAGTTCATGAGAATCAACAAGAACGAACTTTTTTTTCGAATTATTATCCAATAGATTTGTAGAAACCAAAATTTTTTATGTAAAAAGTTTTTTATGTAAAAAGTACCTTGCCTGGCCCGCTTCGCGGGTTCTCAGGATTTAAACTTTACTTTTTGGGTCCTCTGTCCCGCTCACGCAACTTCGTTGCTCCGCTTAGGGTATGTAAAGTCGTCTGGCAGGCGCCAATGTCCACAGTTTCTTATGTAAAGTTTTTTTTTATGTAAAAAGTACCTTGCCTGGCCTGCTTCGCGGGTTCTCAGGATTTAAACTTTACTTTTTGGGTCCTCTGTCCCGCTCACGCAACTTCTTTGCTCCGCTTAGGGTATGTAAAGTTGTCTGGCAGGCGCCAATGTCAACAGTTTTTTATGTAAAAAGTTTTTTATGTAAAAAGTACCTTGCCTGGCCCGCTTCGCGGGTTCTCAGGATTTAAACTTTACTTTTTGGGTCCTCTGTCCCGCTCACGCAACTTCGTTGCTCCGCTTAGGGTATGTAAAGTCGTCTGGCAGGCGCCAATGTCCACAGTTTCTTATGTAAAAAGTTTTTTTTATGTAAAAAGTACCTTGCCTGGCCCGCTTCGCGGGTTCTCAGGATTTAATCTTTACTTTTTGGGTCCTCTGTCCCGCTCACGCAACTTCGTTGCTCCGCTTAGGGTATGTAAAGTCGTCTGGCAGGCGCCAATGTCCACAGTTTCTTATGTAAAAAGTACCTTGCCTGGCCCGCTTCGCGGGTTCTCAGGATTTAAACTTTACTTTTTGGGTCCTCTGTCCCGCTCACTCAACTTCGTTGCTCCGCTTAGGGTATGTAAAGTCGTCTGGCAGGCGCCAATGTCAACAGTTTTTTATGTAAAAAGTACCTTGCCTTCAAAAAAACGCGCTGCTAAACAAAAAAGTTTCGTATTTTGTCTTAACTATGGTCATAAAAGTTCATGAGAATCAACAAGAACGAACTTTTATTTCGAATTATTATCCAATAGATTTGTAGAAACCAAAATTTTTTATGTAAAAAGTACCTTGCCTGGCCCGCTTCGCGGGTTCTCAGGATTTAAACTTTACTTTTTGGGTCCTCTGTCCCGCTCACGCAACTTCGTTGCTCCGCTTAGGGTATGTAAAGTCGTCTGGCAGGCGCCAATGTCAACAGCTTTTTATGTAAAAAGTACCTTGCCTTCAAAAAAGCGCGCTGTTAAACAAAAAAGTTTCCTATTTTGTCTTATTTATCATAAAATTATTATCATAAAAACATTCACTTAACATCATGGAAATTATTAATGCTCAAAAAATAAAAACAAAAGAGAAAGAAAAATTATCCCTCCGATATTATTTTTAATATCAAAATTAAAAACAAACAACTGTAAAAATCATGACAAAAACCGTATTTTATTGGTAACTCAGTACCTACTTAGCTTAGTAAAATTTTGCACGGGAAACAACAAGAAATTACTGCTAAGGATAAACAAAAGTTTTTTATTCGTTGGTTTAAAGACATTTTTTTTCTAAACTTATACATTTTTTACCCTTAAACAGTAACATTTATTAATAAATTAATAAAAGTAATCAATTGTTGTTGTTAACAGCATAAAATGTTTGCTCAGTAAAATACTGAGTACCAATAAAACACGACTAAAATAACAAAAAACCCACAGTGAAAAAAGAAATCATATCTCTTAAGAGAGTATTTCCAATCAAGAACCGTGCAACTAGTCCTTCTTCAACGAACAGCAAAAAAAAAGTGAAAAAAGAAATAATATCTCTTAAAGTCCAGAGCTCTGAACATGAGCTCCTTCTTCGACGAAGCCCTACACACAACTGAAGAAATTAAGTTTAAGTTTAAGTTTAAGTTTGGTTTATTGAACATTATATATATACAATTTTGACTTATAACTATAATATGATAAACTTATGATAATTTTACATTTGTTGGCACAAAGGGGGCCTAACGTTATACAGTGTCTTAAGGTTAACAATTTATAAATAATAAAGTACATGTCAAAAAAAAAAATTAAATTAAAAGTCGGCTGACTTTATCGTTCTCAGGGTGTTCATTCCCGTTTGTCCATGGTGGTTTTGGTGTGGGTTGGGGGGAGTGGTGTTTAGCCGCGGTAGAAGGCTGACCCAGTGTCAGCGTAGAACGAGACTGCCTCCTCGTTGTCCATGAGTATGTTGTCATCTAGAGTTTCCATCACGCTGAGGTATCTTGGCTCTGGATGTCGTTGTTCAGTGGTCATCCTTCTCATTAGCTGATTCGGGTGGTCGATGGTGTTCCTCACTAGTCTCTTCGCCGAGAGAACTAGGTATTTGTCCAGTGGCATCATGTTGGCTTCGGAGTAGAGATGTTCGTTCCTGTAGTATTTCCGTCGCTGACGGTCGAAGTGCAGGCCGGTGCAGATCCTGAGTATCTTCCTTTCAAATATTTGAAGCTCCTTCATGGCTGTCTTCGAGATGGTGAACCACACTGGGAAGGAGTAGCTGATGACTGGTCTTATGAGCTGCTTGTAGATCAGTAACTTCGTTGGCTGACTTAGTCCTGCTCTCTTCTTCATCAATGGGTATACGCGGTGGAAGGCCCAGTTGGCTTTCCTCAATACGTTCCTTGAGTGCGGGTTGAACCTTAGCAGCTCATTGAAGTTGATTCCCAGGTACTTCACCTTCTGTTTGGCAGCTATGGTGGATCCGTCAGGGAGTTTCAGGACTAGATTTCGGCAAACGCCTGCTGAGCGGCTTCCTCCATTAGTGGTAGGTCTCCTGAAGCAGACAAGTTCCGATTTCGAAGTGTAGATACGGATGCCCCATTTCTTGTAAAAGTTGAAGAGTCTGCTGATGTGGGCTTCAACTTTCCGGACAGCCATGAGCGATGACATTGATGATGTGTAAGTAAGCGAGTCGTCAGCATAGAGCAGGTTCTCACATCCAATTGGTACCGGTTGGTCGGAAGTCATCAGGCTGTAGAGGAAGGGGCCAAGTTTTGAGCCTTGGGCGACTCCGGCTGCGATGTCCTTCATGTTGGATTTCAAGTTGTCAATTTGAACGAAAAATTTCCTGAAAGAAAGAAAGGAAAAAAGAATTTTTATTAGTGGCGAAGGTACCTGTAATACGTGTAGTTTATGTATTAGGCCTTCTATCCAAACGCTATCAAATGCTTTCTCGACATCCAGAAAGCATCCGACGGTGGCACGATGACTGTTGAGGGAGGTGGTGAGGTCGTGTTGAAACTTCAGCAGCGGATGCAGCGTTGAGTGCTTTTCACGAAAGCCGAACTGCATGTCAGGGATGATGGAATTGTCACAGCAGAATTTCTTCAGTCTCCGGAGGATTACTTCTTCCAGTAATTTGCTGATGTTGTTGAGCAGTGAAATTGGCCTGTAGTTGGATACCAGGTTGGATGCACCTTTCTTCGGGATTGCCACAATCTTCGCTGTTTTCCACGTCCGGGGGAAGTAGCAGTTGTTGATGCAGTTGTTGAGGATGATTGTGAGGAGAATCATGACAACTTCTGGAAACCTTTTGATGATATAGTTGGAGACTCCATCTGGTCCAGCTGATTTTTTTGGCTTGGCTTTCCCGATGATCTCTGCAACCTCCTCTAGACTGCATAGGTGTGGGCAATTGGTGGGATCACTGGCTGGGTTGGTGTCATCGAAGCTGATTATGGCTGGATTTGGCTGTAGGGTCTGCTGAATTGATGTCTCGACTTCTTGTAGGAACGCTGGGTCAGTTGGTGGGTGCGGCTTGAAGTTTCCCTCGAAGTAGTTAGCGAACGCTTCAACCTTGTCCTGGGTTGAGGTTGCTTCTACATTGTTGCTGATGACGGTTTCTGGCATCTGTGGCTGTTTTCCGATGATGCTGTTGATGTTCTTGAATGCGTCCGGTCCTGGTTTGATGTCTTGCAACCTCTTCTGGAACTGGATGTTGTTGTGGTGCTGGATGGAGTTCCGGAACATGATGTTCGTTTGTTGCAGCTCATTCCAAACTGTCTGGTAGCTGGAGTTGGTAGTATTCAGCTCGCTTTGGTGGATCCGCTGGAGCCTTTTCCTTAGCCGCTGCCTGTGTGCATACAGGTTCTGGATGTATTCCGGAAGATGCTGGTACCTGTTCTTTGATGTCTTCGGCTTCTTTTGCTTTTCCAAGGCTCCAGAAACGGAGTGTTGGAGGTTGTCTATCGCTGCGTCGATTTCCATATCCAGCAGGTTCCTGTTTGACGGTGGAAGGGTAATATTGTCCTCGATGTCCTTGTGTAGTCTCTCAATATCCAGCTTTCTGAAGTTGATGAAGTTCTCAGGAGGTTCTGAAATAAAAAGAATAGGTTGGCTTAGATTAATAGATAGTTGAACAGCTTCATGGTCTGAATCACTCGGGACCAAAGTACACATATAATTCCGGAATTCCGGAAGTATGTGCACAAGGTTTGAGGAAGCCAGGAAGAAGTCCAATGTCGATGGTGTTCTTGGGAAGGTCGGTTTCGGCTGGGATATAACCACCAGGGAATGCTCGCCGCAGTTCTGCTCCATCCAGTCCACGATGGCTCTGCCTTCTCGGTTGACTAGTTCATCCGACCATAGGGTATGTCTCGCGTTGAAATCGCCGCCAATGATGCCGTAAGTGCTTCTCTTCAGGAAACCGTTGAGTATGTGCAGGTCACTTTGGATATTTGCTGTCAAGGAGGCGCACTTGAAGTAAGCGCTGATGATTGTAAGGGTCTCACCCCCTCCAATGGTCATCTTGATGGCGGTGGCTTCGCTGGTCCGCAGTCCGGGGATGATGACTTCTGCTGAATTGGGGGAGAGTTTGTCCTTTATAAAGATAGCTGTTCCAACGCGGTCCTCGTTTTTGTCCTGGCGGTACGTCTTGTATCCTTTGATGTTGATGTTGTTCCTTTTGGTGACCTTCGTCTCACTGATGAGGGCTAAATCGGGGGTGTTGCTCTTCATAAACAAGTTAAATGACGTCCTCTTCTCTAGGCTGTATAACGAGTTTACGTTATACGTCAGGACTGAAGAAATTAAGAAAAACCCAGATGCTTAAGTACAAATATTGCATTTGGTGCATAAAGACAATATCTCGTTCAATAAAAGTACCTAAGCAAGTGAATTATGAAAATTTTTGCCACACCTTCGTCTGAAGGAGGTGTGGCCAAATATCGAGTTCTCATCAGGGCTCGATATTTTTAAGAGATTCTAACTTTTTTCACCAAAAAGGCACTTTTTAAGGCCAAAAAATTTTTTTTAAAGAAATGTTTACCACTTTTTTCCAAAATTTTCCTAAACTCGATTTTTTGAGAAAAACCTTAAAAAATTTTTTTTTTTTTAGTACTAAATAGTAGTGACTACTTTTCCAAAAAAGTACTGGCTAGCCCGAAAAAATCACCGCGGGCAATCGTAAAAAAACCCAACTTTTTTTTGCACTAAGTCTTTGGAATTTTTGATTTTTCTGCGGGCAAACGTTGCAACGGGCTCAAATTTTCCGGGCAAAACTTACGTTCCCCTTCTTAATGACCCACAGTATGGCTTTCGTAGCAATAGATCCACTGGTGATTTGATGGTTTATCTCAACGATCAGTGGAACAAATCTTTACATCGTTTTGGAGAAAGTAAGATTGTTGCGCTTGATATTTCAAAGGCATTTGATAGAGTTTGGCATCAAGCTCTCTTATCGAAAATGCTTGCATTCGGTATTGATGAATCTCTTTTTCGTTGGATTAGAAATTACCTTTCGAACCGTTCAATTCAAGTCGTTTTGGATGGATTCAAGTCTGAAACCCATAATATAAACGCTAATGTGCCCCAGAGCTCCGTTTTGTGTCCGACTCTCTTTCTCATTTTCATTAATGATTTGCTCTCTGAAACTTCTAATCCATTAAATTGTTTCGCAGATGATAGTACCCTCAGCTTTTCATATTCGTTTGAAGATTCCACACCCATGTCCTTCGGATGTGGAACTCCAAAGGCAAAATATGATAAGCTCATTAAATTCTGATCTCGAATGCATCTACGAAACCGCGTAGAATTTAATGCTTCAGAAACACAATGCTGTTTACTATCATTAAAACGAAACCTTCCCCCTTTGCCACTATCCATGAGTGGTACTTGCATCGAGGAAACTGATCAGCTTTCGATTCTAGGTATGTCCATTACAAACTACCTTTTGTGGAATGAGCACATATTCGATGTAGACAAAAACTCTGCGAAATGCTTAGGTTTCCTGGGAAGATGTAAGAAATATTTCACCCCTTCTGATCTGGCTATAATTTATAAAGTATATATTCGTCCAAAGCTCGAGTATAATTCCCATATCTGGGCAGGTGCTCCTAAGACCCACTTGAGTTATTTGGATAGAATTCAAAATAGAGCTTTTGAAATGATAGGTGATAGCACCGCCGGAATGTATCATGCCTGTCCTTATTTTATAGGTACTTTTTAAAAAAATGTTCTAATGAAATAGCTAGCTGCATTCCTCCCCTTAAACAATTCAACCGTGATACTCGTACTTCAAGGAATGCCCATCAGTTTACACTTGAGCCCAATTACGGACGTACCATCAAATACAGAGATTCTTTCTTTAGTCGCACTATGAGAATGTGGAATGCATTACCCGGCTCAGTTTTTCCTTCCCATTTTAATGTCCTGAGCTTTAAAACTAATGTGCATCGGTTTTTCCTTATAAACCCCTCCCTCTTTTCCTAACGCTCGCACTGTGTTGATACATATTAAGGGTACCCAAAACCCCTTTAGTGCGCGCAGATTATATAAAAAAAAGGAAAATAAAACAAATTTATAGCCATATTTAGTATTCAATATAATCATTTAAATATGTAAAGAAAATTGTGAGTTTCCAATAAAATTATTTGGATTTTGACAAAATATTATTTAAAAAACCGCATTTTAGTTTA
The DNA here is from genome assembly GCF_945859705.1 of Episyrphus balteatus. Taxonomy (NCBI): domain Eukaryota; kingdom Metazoa; phylum Arthropoda; class Insecta; order Diptera; family Syrphidae; genus Episyrphus; species Episyrphus balteatus. The sequence goes on from NC_079134.1 coordinate 82,643,107, forward strand.
GAAATACTATATTAATAAATGCATTTTTTTCAATAAATTTTGTTTAATATCCAAATAACTAATCGAAAATTCAATTTTCTTCCAAATGTTTTAAACCTTTATGTTGAATACTAAATGTGGCTCTCAAATAAATTTGTTTAATTTTCCTGAATTTTCAATTTTTTTTTGCCGAAAAAGCAGCTTTTTATGTTGAATATTCACGTTTTTTATTTTAATTTTAAGCATTTGTGCTGAAAAATAGGGTAAATGTGTTGAAAAATCAACTACGGTTGATTAAATTTAAGCAAACTTTTGGGAATAAATTTTAGAATAAATTAGAATAAATTCAACAATTATGTTGAATTCTAATCATTTTATGCTGAATTTCTCATTTAATTTTGATTGGTTTAAACATTTATGTTAAATATTCAACAGATAATGTTGAATTTTAATTAATTCAAAATTATTTTTCAACAAATTTCAACTAAAATTCAACAAGTAGATATGCTTAAAAGCCAACAATATTTCCTGCATTTGGTGCGCAATAATGTTGAAAATTAAGTAACGTTGTTGAAAAGTCAGATTTTTTTTATATTTGATAGGTCAGTTGAAATATCAGCAAAATGAGTTGAATATTAAAAATAAAAGCTTAATTTTTACAGATATTGTTTATTTTTAAACATATTTGTTGAAAAAGGTACGATATTTTCTTATTAAAAATTAGACATTATTTGTTGATTTTTCAACAATTCCGGGGTAAATTTTATATAAATATGTTTAATATTCAGCTAATATTGCTTAAAAAACTGGGATTTACGATCTACGATATACGATCTAGAAAATGCTTACTTTTTAGTGTGTTGAAAATTAAACAATCGCTTTTTTCGACCAAATGTTGAATAAAAAACATCGGAAAGTCGTGTTGAAAATTACTACAATTATTGTAACGGACCGGTTACATACCTACAATAATTGGAGTAATTTTCAGCAAAAATCTCGAGACTGTAGATCTGAATGTTGAAAAATGCCAAGCAATCACATATTCCCGGAAACGACTCCTCCACCACGTGACTATTTTATCAATGAATATGTTGTTTCAAGAGTAACAACCCAACGGCGGATCCAGGTGGGGGGGGGGGGGGGCACATGCGTTGAAGTACACACTTAAACAAATTGCACTTTTTTGGTTTTTTTTAACATTACTGTTTTTAAAATAGCGCAACACGTTACACCATTGCATAACCTATATATTATTGAACTGCTGCATATGTAGAACAATCTCGCATTTGAAGAGTTTTCCAAGGCTTGCACCCCGAAAATAAAGACCCCTTGAAAAAAAAACTCCTCAAAAACGACCCTCACTTATAGATTTTTATAAATATTATGTTTTTGAGAAAATATCTTTAGGGATGCCTTTAAAAACATGGAAAGAAATAGTATTCCAAATTTCAAAAGAATCGGTAGTTTTGAAGTTATGAGGTGAACCAGTTTTGAAAACATTAGGTAGTTTTGGGGAGAACGATTTAAAGTTTTGAGCTCTGGACTAAAACGTTCGTAAGCGAAATATTAAAATACTCATAACTTGGTCAATTTGTCTGCAATATAGGGTAGAAGGGGGAGCATTTGCCAGTGGGGTGCCTTTGCCAGTCCAGGTTTTTTTCCAAACCAACAGAATATTAAATACCGAAAAATCATTTTCTGTTGCACATTTATGATTGAAAACTTTCCACAAAGTTTGACAGCTTTTGGCTGGACACGAAATAAATTAGAAGCTTGTGTTTTTTTTTTTAGTTTTTTAATGTTGAAAACCAAAATATGAAGGCACATAATCGTCGTAAATTTTTAATATTTGTCTTGTTAAATTACTTTTTTATACAAATATCTTTTAAAAATTATGTATACTATGCTGTGTAGAAGTGATTTTTTTATTGTTTAACTTATAAAAAAGTTATAAGTGAATTTTTGAAAGATTAGCTTGTGGGGTGCATTTGCCATTTTTTTTTGGGTAGGTTTTGCTCTGGCAAATGTACCCCATGGGGTATATTTGCCAGAAGCAAGCTTCCTCAAAAGAGGATGACAGAATCCTTAAAAATCAATCCCTTCTTCGTACTTTCAGCTAAAAAGAAGTTTTGTTTATGATTATTGGTTTTATTTGTATTAACTTTGATATTTAGGTTACTGGCAATCCCTCCCCACCCCCGCGGCAAAGCCTCCCACCTGGGGAGGCTTTGCCACATCACTTTTCGTTTTTTTGAATAAATTATTAAAAATATAAATAATTAATATATCAAGATGAAAAAAATATTTAAGTGAAGATGATATAGTCAATAATAATATCAGATATAAAAAAATTAAAAGAAACGTAAAAACTTTGCGTTATATCAATTTTCCTAAATCCTGGCAAATCCTCCCCCTTCTACCCTACCTACAATTTGAACACAATATTTTTGAGATGTAAAAAAAAACTTGGTTTCCCGGGAAAAAAGTATGTTTCAGTTTTTTTTTTAATCCTTAGGAAATTTAATATTAATTAGAATATAGTAGTTAATATTTCAATTCAATTCAATTTTGTTTTATTGAACATACTATATACAATTGACTTAAGCTTAACTTATTTCTAAGAAGATACATTGATTGATATAAAATTTGTTGGCACATATGGGGCCTAACCTTATACAATGGATAAAAGATAAAATATATATAAATATAGTACATGAATAGGCTTAATTTTACAAGTCTGCTGACTAGGTTATCCTCGGGGTGTTCCGTCCCGGTTGTCCAGTTGTGGTATTGATTATGGTGGGTTGGGTGGTATGGCATTTAGCCGCGGTAGTAGGCTGATTGCGTATCGGCGTAAAAGTAAACTACTTCCTCGTTGTCGGTTGGGATTATGTGCTCATCCAGAATATCCAAAGCACTTAGGTATCTGGGTTCGGGATGTCGTTGTTGGGTTCTCATGCTTCTCATCAGCTGATTGGGGTGGTTGGCGATGCTTCCGACAAGTTTCTTTGCAGCAGATACTTTTCCAACGGTAGTATTTAATATTTGACTAAAAACTATACCGGGTCATTAAACAATGGTATAAATGTGTCCATAATATTGCAAAATTGTATACAAAACTATTTAATGAAACAACGTGGTATTTCATAGCCCTCTTGGACGTAAACATTAGTAGATAGTAAAAGAGAAACTGAAACCGGACTTTTCATTTTTACTTGCGATATAGGTACTATAGGGCAAGTTTAGGATTCGTAAAAAAAATCGAACTCGAGATAACAATTTTACATGACATTACGATGATGGAGAATGCCAAAAAAGTGGGTCCGGCAATTCTGTCTGTCTGTCTGTCTGTCTGTCTGTCTGTCTGTCTGTCCGTCTGTCTGTCTGTAAGAACCTCGAGCTACATCCTAAACTACTGAAGCGATTTTCTTTAAACTTGGTAGTTAACAGTTTTGAGTGATTCCCTAGAGGAGAAATTGAAGTTTTTTTTTTAGGACCAAAACTAACGGTACCTGTCATATAACGGAAACAGAAAAGTTGATTTATTTCAAAAACGGCTCTAACGATTTTGATTAAAATTTTTCTGCTTACTGTTACAGATAAGAGCCTTCTTTGACAATAAAAAAAATATTTTTTGTACCGTTATTAACGGTACCTGCCATAGAACGGTTTTTTTGATTTATGAATTTCTCATAAACGACATAACAGATTTCGACCAAATTTTTAATACAGAAACGTTTAATCAATCATTATTTAAAAAAATTTAAAATTTTTCAAAAACCACATTTTTGGATTTTTAAAAAATATTTCAAAATTTTTTTTTGAAAAATCAATTTTTTGGAAACGAGTTGGTGAAAAAATTTGAAATTTTGTTTTTATGTGTACATTAATTATTTATTCAAAATTGCATATCAACTTTTTTTTTGAAAAATGTTAGAAAATTTTTATATATAAAAAATTATTTTTTTAAAAAACGGCTCTAACGATTTTCGAAAATTTTTTTCTAAAAATTCCTTTTTATACTAGAAATAAAATGGCATACTTTGTTTTTTGTAAAAGATCATTTAAAACGGTATTTTATTATTTATAAAAACGGATTTTATTTTTTTTGTACCACTAACGAAAAATTCCGTGAAAATATCAAATATAATTTTGTTCAGTAAAAAACTTTAACATTAGAGTAACTTTTACCATAAGAGCAAGTACGTGCGACCCCAGTCGTGCAATTTATTTCTAATGATCCAACAAGTGCTTAAGGATGCTACCCCCTTCGGGTAGGGGAAAAGAAAGAATATACCCGAGGTAGGCATGCCTGTCGTAAGAGGCGACTAAAATCCACCCTCCGTATACTGAGAATGACGTATACAAAATATGGAATGAATAAAACAGAAAGATATAATACCCCAGGTGGCAATTCAGATTTTCTGGAAAATCCACCCTCTTCGGAGGTCGGCTCTAAGGATTCTGGGGAGAGCCAATTATTCCAATTCGAACACTTGATAAATCCGTTTTCAAGAAAACCCATGATAACTCGATCACCACCACCAACATCGAGTGTATCCGGGCAAAAGAGTCCGCCCAAAACGCCAGAGCGTGCAAAAGAAGACTTAGAGAAAGTAGAAAGTCTTGTAAAAGACAATAAAGATATTCGTCAAAGGCTCGACGAAACATGCAACTCTATCAAGAGTTGAAAGAAGAAATAAAATTTCTCAGAAATGAAAATGAGGCCTTAAAGAAAGCACAGCAAGAAATCGATATTCTTCGCAAAGAAAATGTTATGTTGAAAAAAAAACTAAAACAGAAATAGAATCAAAAGAAACTCCACAGCAAGTGGATATTGTTGAATATAAAACAGACGAAGAAGAACTAGAACGTGAAACGAAAAGATCCTCAAAAAGACGTACCAAAAAACGTAAAGCTTCGTCCCCACCAGAGGATGCATCCTCTTCCGAAACGGAAGAAGCGAATGTAGAAGTAAATAAAGAAAACGATAAAAATAACAAAGAAAAACCTGTTAAAATAAGGCCACCGCCACCGATTAATGTTGTCGGGGTTGCGGAGTTCAATAAATTACAAACTATTTTAAAGGCGTTACCGCCGCCGAATTTTTAAGTTATCTCGCTTAATAACAACAAGTGGAAAGTTTGTGTAAAAGACTCCGATAACTATCGTCTCCTTTCGCGAAGACTAACGAAGAAAAAGTAGAGTGGTACACATACGAAAACAAATCGGAAAGACCTCTACGCGTCGTGGCGAGGGGCTTACACTCCTCATGCCAAAAAAATGATGTCATCAGTGATCTTAAAGAACAAAATTACAAGATTTTAAATGCTGAAAACATCGTCAAGAAGGAAAAACAACAAAAAGATAAAGAAACAGTCGTGGTACAACGTGGCCTCCCACTATTCATACTCACGTTTGATAAAACAGAAAAACTAGAGGAAATCTAAAAAATTAAAACAATACTTAACCTCGTTGTAAAGATCGAACCTCTAAGAAACCGTACAAAGCAAGTACCTCAGTGTAAACGCTGTCAAGGCTTCAACCACACGCAAACCTATTGCAAAAAAGAACCTAGGTGTGTGAAATGCGCGGGAAAGCATTTAACTCCAGACTGTACCGGAAATAGCAAAACTCCAGCGAAGTGCATTAATTGCAATGGAAGTCACACGGCAAGCTATAGAGGCTGTGAAGTAGCCAAAGAGCTACAAAAACGCCGAGAAAAAACTCACACACAAAGAAAACCATTGAAGCAAACAGAAAACCCAATTTCTAAGACACCTAAAAGGGCAAATACAGTAAGACCCAATACCGGCAAAGAAAATACAACGCCATCAACATCAAAGACATCTCCAGAAAAAAGTAGTGCAAACTCATACGCCAAAGCGGCAGCTACACCCGTAATAAATCATCCTGAACCTGACGCATTTTCTCAATGTTTGGCTTTAATCTTGTCAAAATTTGAGGATCAGGTCAAACTTAATAATAAAATATGTGATAGGCTAGCTAAAATTGAAGATTTTATTCGACCCCAACGGTATACAAGAAAGCATGATGGAAAACCTTAAAATTATTACGTGGAATGCCAATGGATTATGGCAGAGACGTGGAGAACTAGAAATGGTTATACGGGAACAAGATATTGACATTTGTTTGATATCAGAAACCCATCTTAAAAGAGAATCAAATTTCAATATAAACGGTTTTTTAGATTACCACGCAATTCATCCATCGAACAAAGCAAGGGGCGGAGCATCATTATATATAAAAGAATGTATCAAACACTCGATTGGCTTAAAGCTTGAACTTGAATCGATGCAGCTTATAAGTGTGCAGGTTAAAACTAAACATGATGCATTGAATATTTCATCAATATACTGAAATAAATTTTCAAACTTACTAAAATCACTTAGACCAACGTTAATCATTGGTGGCGATTTTAATCGAATTAAAGTAACGGAATGCTTTGATCTTTTCTCTGACCACTCTCCCGTTATTCTCACAATGAGCGAAAGTCTTGTTAAAATTGAAATACCACCTAGGCTAACAAACGGTAAAACTAACTGGGAAGGCTTTAAGAAAGATATTGAGGATAATGTTGAATTAAGGGTATCACTACAAACACCTCTTGAGCTTGAAGCAGCGGTAGATAATTTTGTGAATATTATCCAAAAAGCCGCAAGGAACAATACCCCTTGCCAAAGAGAAATTTCAGGGTACAAAGATGCTAAACATCCCCAAGAGATAAAAGACGTTCTTAAAGAAAAGCGCGCAAAAAATGGCAACAAACTCGTGCTCCTCAACACAAATCTAATTTAAATCACTTAAGTAATTTACTTAAAAAGATGATATCAGATTTCAAGAACCGCGAAGCTAAAAATTACCTTGAAAATTTGACGGCAGGTAAAGAATCTAACTACTCTCTATGGAAAGCTATAAAAGTAACGAAAAAACCTAAGATTCCAGCACCTCCTATTATGAAAGACCAAAATGAATGCTCAAGAAGCGACAAAGAGAAAGCAAACGTTTTCGCTGATTACCTAGAGGAAACATTCAAACCATTCAATGGGCAAGCATTGAATGATAGTATAAATATGAATGTAACGTCAACTGAAAGCTTCATCACAAGAAATGTTACGTTTGCCGAATTAAACAAAGAAATTAAGAAGCTAAAGTCAAAAAAAGCTCCAGGATACGACTTAATTACAGCGGAAATTCTTAAAATGCTCCCACGGAAAGGTTTAATAAACCTCCTATACATAATGAATGCCACTCTTAGGTTAGAATATATTCCAAACAAATGGAAAGTCGCAGAAGTAATAATGGTCTTGAAACCTGGCAAACCATCACATGAAAAGAAATCATACAGACCCATTTCACAGCTTCCTGTAGTATCAAAGGTTTTTGAAAGAAAATTTTGCAGCGCCTCCAGCCAATAATAGAAGAAAAAGGTCTTATACCTGAACACCAGTTCGGTTTTAGAAGCAAGCACTCGACGATTGATCAAGTACATAGAATCACCGATGTCATTGAGAAAGCTCTTTAAGAAAAGAAAATTTGTTCAGCGGTCTTTTTAGATGTGTCTCAAGCTTTTGATAAAGTATGACACGAGGGTCTCAAATTCAAGTTAAGACAAGTCCTACCTGAAGGACTTAACAATGCAATTCCTGGACAGTTTTGTTATTTTTTTATGAATAAAAACGCCACTATACAAAAAATAAAATAAGTAAAATACATTTTTAAGCAGAACTTGGTTTAAATTCATTTCATGGACCACTTTCACATCATTCTCTATGTGTACCTATTCTGATGAAACAAAAAAAAAAATACTCAGTTTTTCGATGTGAAATGCTTTGCCATAGAGAAACAAGAAAAATAACCACACGTTTTGAATTTTTTTTTTTGCTGATTCTGCTAACATCTTAAACAGTGACTTGACATAAAAAAATTACTATTTTTCCTACACTGTGAGGAAAAAACGAATACTGAACATTTGAAAAGTTTTGTTCCTATTCTGCAGGTGGCCATGGCACAGAGGAATAAGTAGAGGACTTCAGAGCCAGACATCGTGGGTTCGAGCCCAACGGTCGGCTCAGAAGTTTTTTCTAAATCGCCAGCTTAACTGAAGCCACCTGTGCGATAATATGAGACAATTTTCAACTATGTCTCATTTGACAGCGTATGGATCGATGCCCTTATTCATAAACTTCATTTACTAAGCTTTCCTTTGGCACTAATTAAAATTATTTTTTCTTTTCTCTCTTCCAGAAACTTTTTTGTGCAAGTGGAGGATCGGAAATCAGCAATAAAAGTCATTCGAGCTGGAGTTGCTCAAGGATCCAAACTTGGCCCCTTTCTATACAGCATCCTGAGTGCGAGAACCTGCTTTACGCGGACGATTCACTCACATACTGCAAGTCCATCTCGCCAAACATAGCTGCCAGGAAAGTCGAAGCTCACATTCGGAAACTGTATGAGTTCTACAGTAAATGGGGTATCCGGATCAATTCATCCAAGTCGGAACTATTGTGCCTTAGACGATCAGGAGGAAGAGGCAGTCGATCGGCTGGAAGCTGCAGAAGCATCACATTGACACTTCCAGATGGAACTAGATTGTCAGCCAAACGTAGCGCCAAGAACTTAGGAATCAACTTTAACGAACTCCTCAGATTCAACAATCACTCCCGTTTGGTCCTCAAAAAAGCCAACTTTGCCTTCCATCGCCTTCACCCTCTGATGAAAAAAAGAACAGGATTAAGTCAACCAACGAAACTCTTGATCTACAAGCAGCTTCTGCGACCTGTCATTGCCTACAGCTTTCCGGTATGGTATACCATCTCCAAGACAGCCATGAAGGAACTACAAATGTTCGAGAGAAAAATACTGAGGATGTGCACCGGACTTTACTTCGATCGACAGCGACAAAAATACTACAGCAACAAGCGACTCTACGAGGAAGCAAAAATCATACCACTGGACAAGTATCTACTGCGATCGGCGAAGATACTTGTAGGAAATATCGCCAACCACCCCAATCAGCTGATGAGAAGAATGATAGCCCAACAACGACATCCGGAACCTAGGTACCTTTGCGCTTTGGATATACTGGATGAGCACATAATTTCAATGGACAACGAAGAAGCAGTTAACTTTTACGCCGACACCCAGTCGGCATACTATCGTGGCTAAACGCCAATCAAACCAACCCAACTCAACCAACCCCACAACTGGACATCCGGGTCTGAACACCCCGAGGACAACCTAGTCAGCAGACTTTTTAAATTAAGTTTATCCATGTATAATATTTATTTATATTTTATAACTTAGTCATTGTTTAAGGTTAGGCCCCTTCTGTGCCAACAAAATTTTATATCAACCAATGTATCTTAGAAATAAGTTAATTTTAAGTCAATTGTAAATAACAAGTTCAATAAACTAAATTGAATTCAACTATGTCTCCTCCTCTGTGCCACGTAGTTCTATGTTATATGTTCTTTCTTTGTGTCTATCTGTCCTTCTCTTTGTCATTGTCTGGTGTTGTCTCAGCCAAATGGCCTCAGTTGCCGCGCTGATAAGTGTCAGTAGTTCGTACATTCATGTACGAAATACTATGTATATAATAATAATAATAATAATAATGTTCCTATTCTGATGGAAAGGAGTGTATATAATAATTTAATTAAAATAAAAAAGTTGATTTTTGTAAATTATAGAAAAGCATAACTAGGTAACACGTACTTAATCCTCAAAGCTATTTGGAAGTAAGTAACGTATGACCCTGTTATGGTTTTCAATAATTTCATAAATTACCTAGTTTATTATAATTTTGTAAGGTGCAAACAAACAATTTTATCTAGGAATATATCATCAATAAAAATGGAATTGACTTTATTTGATCCAATTTTTTTCTAATTCTTCATGAATTAATTAGATTGAATAATGTTAATGCATATGGATACTCCTATATTATTCTAACACAAGAAACAAATTTGCTATCCGTAATTACGGAGCCAATAAAAACGCATAAAAGAACACAAAAAGTAATGAAACATTTCACTTCCAAAAGAAAAACACAAATGGGAAAAGAAATTTTTACATTTTATTTCTTTATTAATTATTCCGCACCCGGACACCTAAAAGCTTTGACAAAAAAAAAATATCCAAAACAAATGGAAAACAAAATGGCAGACTTTTCAATGACAGGAATTAAGATATGGGGAAAATTCCTAGAATTAGGTAATATTAGGTGTGTTTTTTATTACCACCGGTCTTAAGTGGACAAAAAAAACGCCTCGGGGCTTAACCTGAAATCTTGGCAGCACTGTATATTGAATGTTCCGAAAACAGCTGACACAACAAAAATTTAGAATTGTCATATTTTTCGCTTTCGTCATTTTATTGTATTTTTCATGTATGTTTTACAAAGAGATAGAAAAATGTATGCTAGCAAAACTATTTTAATACATTTTGTCCTTTCAAACGTGAGTTTTCACGTTTTTAAACAAATTCTAAACAATTTATGAAAAAATTAGTTTGGTAGCACAGATTTAAAACTCTTCAAAAAGTTAAGCCCAGAGAAATCTCCGGGCTAAACAACTAAGCCCAAGGGGCTAAGGTGTTGTTGTATTTAACATGTAAATTGCTTAGCCCAGACTGCGTTTTTTTTGTCTAGTTAAGACCGGTTGTAATAAAAAACACACCTATTATGACCTTAGCGTAAGGTAAGACTTATTCATAGAATAGTTAAATTTGTAAAATATGTTTTACTAGAATCTTAAAGTGAAAAGAGTCAGACACTTTTTTGGATGAAGGTTTATTTTATTCTATGTAAAGAAAAGTACCTGGGTGACCGAGCTTTGCTCGGTATCTTTAAATGTTATAACTTTCAGTGAAAAAAGTCAAATGTAAACAGCAATTTTTTGGAATGGGTTTGAGTTTGCAATGACCAGTTTTTTCGCGGGTTACAAAACACCACATTCCCACTTTATAATCCAGTTTATTTACGTTTGAATACACATACGGCGATCAGCAATGGATAGAAGGGTTACAGGAATCTGCATTATCGAAAATGCCTACAGCAATGAGATCCCTTTTTGTTCAAATTTTAATTTACGGGTCAGAAAGTTTTGGATGGTGTACATAAAGTTAATCTTTTTTCAAGTTTAGCCTTGTCGGCAAAGTTTAGTATGAAGAAATACTATTTTTTATCCCTGTCTCTGTTTTATTTTGTATCAGTGGATGCTTTACTTCTTTCTTTTTTTTACTTAGGTTATATATGTATTATAAGATTGACATTAGGTCAATGGTGTTGCTTGTTGTGAGTTATTTTGTTTTTATACGTTAACAACAGTCGCGTTAAAACAAAAGAAAAACGTAAAACAAAGATAATGTGTGATACCAAATTAACAAATTACTTAAAAGTTTCAATACATGATCAAAAAAGTCATGATCTAAAAAATTTTGTTTAGTTATTGTAACAAAAAGTAAAAGAACAATGCGTAAAAAATGAAACCATCCCTCAAAATTTTATTGAAATCTGTCTCCGCGAAAAAAACTAATGTAAGAGAAAATACTTCCAAAATGTTGTATTTGCCTAGAGGAAAAAACCCTCAAAATTTCATCGAAATCTTTAAAGCAATTACCAAAAACCTTATATGTGAGAAAAATAAGCGTAGCTGTGGGCGGATATTTCTAAAAGTACTTCCAAAATATTTTATTCGGCTAGGGGACCAAACCCTCAAAATTTCATCGAAATCCTTAAAGTTGTTACCAAAAAAATTCCATGTTAAAAAAGTGGGCGTGGCAGTGGTCGGATTTTTTCAAAAATACTTCCAAACTTTTTACTAGGGCTGTAAAAGTAACGACAAAACGAGTACCCGTATGTATACGTTACTTTTGGTTCTAGTACCCGCATCAACGATATCGTTACTCGTTACTTTCGTTACTTTAGGTATATTTCGTATGTTTCGCATGTTTCGCATGTTTCGCATGTTTCGTATGTTTCGTATGCTTCGTATGTTTCGTATATTTCGTATATTTCGTATATTTCGTATGTTTCGTATATTTCGTATATTTTCTACATTTGGTATTTTTGTTATGTCTCACGATTTACGTTAAGAACTTATTATTTTGGTATTTTTTTTTTTAATATATATTAAAAGTAAAAACGACATTAAAAATTTAATAATGCAAGATTTTGAATGACAAGAAATCTTTTTTAAAATGGTATACAAATATTCTCTAGCTCAACTAGCTTAGCAAAGAGTAAAGTTTTCAAGAATCTGCTTTCAATATCAGATTTTCGATGTACCTACAAGTAATTTTTTTTTTAAGATATGAATGTGCCGATGCTGAATATAGTTTTTACCAGAAATAGTTAAATAGAATCATAACTGACATAATTATGAAACCAAACAATTCAAGATTCAAATAAGAATACAGGAAGATAATTCTGGAAGTGAAATTAAAAATGGCGATCGTAAATAAAAATCAAAAGTCCAAATTGAAACACAAAAATCGAAGTAATTTTTCTCTACTTCTCTAGTTTTACATACAAACCTACATATATAGATAGGTATCTAGAAAAAAAGGTGGAAATGGAACAACTTTTTGCAGTCAATGTTTGATTTTGATCTGTCGTTCCATTTACTGGTTTTGCTTTACCTTAGGCTTAGGTTACATTTTTATTTTTTTACACCAACAAAAACTCGCTTGGTCTCCAACAAGACATCAATAAATCGGAGAAAAAAAATCACTATGGAGTTTTAAAGAAAGTGAAATTGATAATAATACATAAATGAATGTAGATATTTACATATTTAGGTTGGTATGTACATATATTTATGTACTTACTAAAAAAATTTAAGTTTCACACTATAAATTGTCCGCGGAAATTTAATCCTGAAGAACGAAAGTATTCAATTTTGTTTTTTTTTTTTTTTATTGTAAGACAACAGCGTATTTAATTTGGGGAAAAACTGACAAGTTCATTCAAACTTATTAATTTGTCATGTAGGTAAAAAATATCTTAAAAAAATATAGTACAAAAATTCAAGGAAAACTCTTCATTAGACTAATTTATAAAAAATCAAGTGGAACTTGAGAATACGTTTAAAAACAAAAAGGAAACTAGAAAAAAGATAAAATCGATTGAAGAAATACTTTTTTTAATTTACTCAAAATTGGGTTTTATATAATATTTGAACATTTACATACATATATGTATGTATAAAATATTCATGTTGTTTTGTGCTAATTTTTAAATCATGGAAATTCATTTAAAATTACATTATTATTTTCCAGTTGTTTTACTTTTTTTCTTGTCGATTCACTTATTCATTTATATTCTTTAAAACTACGAGTCAATTTATGTTAAATGAGCAGTTACAAAAATATTTCTTAATTTATGTCCATTGTTCAACGATTAAACACACACTTTCACATATCACGAAAGAGAAAAAAACAGAATAGGTACTTATTTAACTCTTTTCATATACATAAACAAAAAACAGAGCAAAAATGAAACTATTAAAATATACCTATGTACATTTCTTTGACCAAAAGTCGTTGAATAATACCTGCATTACTGATGAAGTGATGATACCGATATCGAACCGATACGAGATGCGATAAATGCTGTTCAATTCAGAATGTTCTACCGAGGGGAACCGCAAACGAATACGTAAAAAGCGTACTCAGTTTTAGGGAAAATTGCGGAACGCAAATTATCCTCATTCCCGAACACGCCCATGTTTCGTTTCCTCCCGGTCCAAACTTAAAAATTGTCATTGCAGCAAACCTAAAATAAAAAACCATTCAATCATTTCATTCAGTCACATTGATTCCATATTCTCATTCAAAGTTGTCGTCACTCATGTCAGACACCACCTCACCACACACAAGCAAGAAAGTAGTACCTACTTGAAATCAAAAGAAAAAAAAAAAACAAAAACTTAAAAGCACGAATAAAACCAAAATTGTAATTATTTGTTTGAATCAAACTAAAGAATAAAATAAATTAAACATATCAAACAAAGGAAAAGAAAAATTCTTTTTATTAATTACAAAAGGAGAAAACAGAATACAAGTACGGCTACGCCCCAACAGATGCAGTGTACCATTTTGTTTTTGTTTCACATTTCGTATACCTATCCAAATTGGTATTCTAATTGGAATGTATCTACACTACACTCAAACACACTTTCACATATCTCACTCCCACATGTCCATAAAAAACAGGTAGGTTCGAAAGAGAAAGAAACAGAATTCTTATTTACCCCTTTTGATATACATTCACAAAAACAGAACTAGGCCAGTCATTATGTCGGAAAAAACGGCTTAGAAATGCAAAATGACCGAGAAAGCTAAATTTTGGATATGTTGTAGAGGATGCTTAAAGAAGCTTAACTTGAAGTTTTCGACCAAGATTTCCTATGAGCTTTTTCCGCCATTTTGAAAAAAAGGATAAAATTGGTTTTTTGACGAGATGCGAAAATTTTACAAGGAGCTTTTTTGTAGCTTTTAACGAGTTCTACAATTCATGCATACACTTTTTTTGTGTATCATGAACCGTTTTCGAGATATCGATTAAAAAAGTCAAAAATTTAGGACATGCAATTTGTTTTTTGACATAATCTATTTTTGGGTGATGAATATCAAAAAAATTATTAACATAAAATTTGTAGCCCACATTCAGACCTACTATGTCGTATTTTTATATTTTTTTTTGGACAAAAATTACGACTTCCAGCCGGCCGCAAAGTCGTTTAGTCCGCTCCCACCGCCAAGCAAGCCGCCCGTTCGGTTGTAAAAAAAACAATCATTCATGTTTTTTTTTTAATGTTTATATCATTATATCAGTAACACATACATAAAAAATGTATGTATTTATTTAATAAATAATGAGAAGAAGATGGTAATGGTTTTTTTGTTACCCCAATTTTATTAACCCAAATTTTGTAAATACAGTATACCGGCTTTTTGTACATTTTGTAATTTGCTTCAATCTCAATATTATTTAGTTCATCAAAATTGCAATTAGATCAGTGCCAATAATTTTTGAAAATAAAAAAATTATTAGCAGCATATGGGTGGTTGAAAAATTTAGGATAAATGGTATATGAAAGCGGAAAAATAAATTGCCCACAAACTAATTGGTGGAAAAGGGTGGGTGGGCGAAAAAGTGTTGGTGTCGAAAATCTTGGTTTTTTACGATTTCTGTCAAAAGTAGACCTCCTATCAACAAAAGTTAAATTCAAACGTTGTGGGTAATAAAAGTGTCATAACTGTTACTAAAACCATTTTATTTATATAATCTCAAAAATATTGAAAAAATGCAAAAAATACGATTTTTTTATTTTTTATTTTTATCTTTTACCAAAATGGTTTGATTTTAACAAATCTTGGTTAAAAATTACTTTGTTATGTTTTCTATGTATTTTAAATGTTTTTTGAGCAAAAAGTTAATTTTTTGATTTTTGACGAATTTAATTTGATAAAATAGCCTATTTGTCAATCCAAAAACTTTTTGATTTTTGAAAAGCTTGGAATGTAGTTACTTATATTAAAACCTTTTATTTAAGATTGTATGGAAAAACTATACTTTTGAGTTAGAAAATATTGAGAAAAATTGAAAAAAAAAACGAGTTTTAAGATCGATTTTTCCGTAAATGACATAATATTGGCGAGAAATAATTTTCCATAGAAACCAAATTATACATTTCTAATGGCCTTTGACCTTCTTAAATTCAATCTAGCATTAGAATAGCTCTAACGTGCAAAGTTGTTGAGATATTGAATTTTGAACGTTCAAAACACTATTTTTGTGATGTATACTTTGATTTCTATAAAAAAAAACTTTTTGACTAGTGAAATCGAACATTGTGGGCAATTTATTTTTCCGCTTTCATATACCATTTATCCTAAATGCTGCTAATAATTTTTTTATTTTCAAAAATTATTGGCACTGATCTAATTGCAATTTTGATGAACTAAATAATATTGAGATTGAAGCAAATTACAAAATGCACAATCAACACAAAAAGCCGCTATACTGTATTTACAAAATTTGGGTTAATAAAATTGGGGTAGCAAAAAAACCCATTACCATCTTCTTCTCATTATTTATTAAATAAATACATACATTTGTATGTATGTGTTACTGATATAATGATATAAACATTTAAAAAAAACATGAATGATTGTTTTTTTTTACAACCGAACGGGCGGCTTGCTTGGCGGTGGGAGCGGACTAAACGACTTTGCGGCCGGCTGGAAGTCGTAATTTTTGTCCAAAAAAAAATAAAAAAATACGACATTGTAGGTCTGAATGTGGTCTACAAATTTTATGTTAATAATTTTTTCGATATTCATCACCCAAAAATAGATTATGTCAAAAAACAAATGGCATGTCCTAAATTTTTGACTTTCTTAATCGATATCTCGAAAACGGTTCATGATACACAAAAAATGTGTATGCATGAATTGTAGAACTCGTAAAAAGCTACAAAAAAGCTCCTTGTAAAATTTTCGCATCTCGTCAGATAGCCGAGTTATTGTCAAAAAACCAATTTTATCCTTTTTTTCAAAATGGCGGAAAAAGCTCATAGGAAATCTTGGTCGAAAACTTCAAGTTAAGCTTTTTTAAGCATCCTCTACAACATATCCAAAATTTAGCTTTCTCGGTCATTTTGCATTTCCAAATGTATATAATGACTGGCCTAAACAACAAAATCGTAAAATACATAAATGATGATACCGAACCGATACGAGATGCGAAATAATGCGCACACGACAAATGATGTGTACCATTTTGTTTTCGTTTCGCATTTCGTATATCCAAATCCAATCCAAATTGGTATTGGAATTGGAGTATCGTCGTTACTCGTATGTTCCGTATTTTTCGTATGTTTCGCACGTTTCGTATGTTTCGCATGTTTCGTTACTTCACTCTTCGAGTAATCGTCAAACTGTTCACAAGTATTCTATTTTCGCTCTGCATTTATTTTTTTATTTTTATTGGTTTTCTTCCTTAAATTTTATTATAAACTGTGGCCCTTGGCTTATAAACCTAACATTTGTTATTAACTATCAACTGATTGAAGTGATCATTCTAAATAGTGATAATTTATCAATAAAACAATAATTCGATCATAAATTTTGTGACTTGGCTTATAAACCTAACATTTGTTATTAACTATCAACTGATTGAAGTGATCATTCTAAATAGTGATAATTTATCAATAAAACAATAATTCGATCATAAATTTTGTGACATAAAGTTGTTTCTATATATGTAACTGCTTTGCATTCTCTTGCTCAAAAAAAAAAGAGAACATAACTGCTGTACTTGATTTTACCATCGCTTTTGTTTCCCCCCTCCCTGGTGAGTGAAACTTTTTATATATGTTCTGCACACGAAGCATTTTTTGGATACTGCATTGAATCCCAACTTTTTGTTTACCTTTTCATACCGCAACCGAACTTTGCCTGAGTGTTTGGGCATTTATATTGCTGCAAACCGCCCTAACCTACTGGATGATGCTTTTTTGTTCTTCATTGCATTTATCACACTGAGAGAATTTTGCTTGCCCCCATCCGCTGCCCTTTTCATCTTACTTCATCACTGCATGCATTTACATACAACATACAAGCCATCAGTAAATTTCTTCCCGGTGAGTTCATCTTTAGTCTATGTTCTGCCGAGTAACAATTCAAGAGACTACACACCACACTTTGTTTTCTTTTTATTTCACTGCTCCCACATCAGTTGTTTTACGTCTAAAAACAACAAAACATCATCCATCAGTTTTGACGTTTACCCCAGCGCCACCTGTCGTGACCTAGAAACCCCAGAAAACCTATTACTACTGCATAGGGTGATCCATAACGAATTTTAAATTATTAAAACAAAAAAGTAATTTTGATTAAGATATAAATTAAACAATACTGAAGCAGTATGGCAAACTGTGGATCTTGCGGAAAAATCTGCGACTACATGATAGATTCCATTATGTGTAGTGGAAACTGCAGAAGGACTTTTCATGTTCTGTGTATTGGTGCCTCGTTTAGTAGCATCAAACTTTTTAATAAAATGAAATCGTTCTACTACTTTTGTGACAAATGTGATTCATTTTCTGATAACAACATTGTTCGTGACGTTCTGCAAAATATGAAGCAGTTAGAAAAATTAGAAAAACAATTACTATTTCTTTCTGACAAAATCGGAAATATAACTTCACCTTCACAACTACAAACCGAAAACACATTAAACTGTTCAATAAATATAACTCCTGTATCACAAAGTAGAACTGAAACACAACAAGATAATTTAACATCTTATCAGAAAATTGTTAACAATACACAATCATGCAACAGTGAAAATCAAGATAAAACTTCACCTGAGAAAATTGTCGCAGCGCCATTAAAAAGAAAAAGTGATACACTCGATCAAGAATCATCTTCGCTAATTCCATCTCTAAAGAAACTTGCCACATCAGTATCAGCACATTTAGAAACGCCCACGTTTTCTAAATCGCAACAAATTGTTGATGCATCAAATGCAATTACACCTCCACCTAAACCAAGATCTCCTATTGACGCTTCTGCACTAACAGGCAATTTAGATTGTGGAATTAGCTTAGTAAAAAACAATTCAACCGGACCTCTACCGCATTTAAATGTAATTTCCTCAACTTTGCCAAACCAAAATATACCTATGACTAATCAAACGAAATTTGTATCTCCTATTGAGTCAGGGCTGAAAATAGTGGAAGGACAAAAAACTATATTTATTTCCAAATTAGACCCTAAAACGAATGCTTTAGATATTAAAAATTATATACAAAATAAACTTGGCATGATTCGATTTATGACTGTTGAAAAAATGATTCAACGTAACTTCTCAAAATACTCATCTTTCAAAATAAAAGTACCTGATTCAATATTTTATATCCTAAATTCTTCGTCTTTCTGGCCTAATGGTATTATCATGCATGAATTTGAAAACAGATCCGCAAAGACACAGCACACAAATTTTCGACCACATCTGACAATGCGAAACCCTCGTCGAAGCAGCTTCAACAATTACTAATATATTATGAAAATGTAAACGGATTAAGGACAAAAACCAGTAAGGTTTATAAAAATATAAATAATATCCCCCATGACGTAATCGTGCTAACTGAGACATGGTTGAACTCTTCTTTTATTGACACTGAGTTTTTTGATAACACCTATCAAATTTTTCGACGTGATCGCCACATACTTAATGATTCAGCTACTGTTGGTGGAGGTTTATTAATTGGAGTAAAAACATCTCTCATATGTTCACTTGTTGACGATTTTTTTGAGTCCTCGCTGGAGTTGCTCTGTGTTAAAATAAAAATGTCTTTTGGATACATTTATGTGGTTGCAACTTATATTCCACCTAATTCTACCATCGAAATCTATGAAAATTTGCACAATTCCCTAGAGACGACATTTGAAAAGATTGATCCAACAGACGAAATCATAATTACTGGGGACTTTAATCTTCCCAAATTGGAATGGTGCCGTTCAACTTATGATAATATCTATTTCCCCACTAAAGCTTCGAAGAATATTAGATCTTGTTTACTTCTCTGACGTAATGAATGCTGATGTCGCCGTTATCCCATGTGATTCAAAGCTTGTTCACGAAGATCGCCACCACCCCGCCCTTACTATTTGTTTAAATTTATCTATATGTAATGTAGTTAATTTTTGTAAAAAACATATTGAATTTGATTTTAAAAAATGTAATTTTACTAATCTATTTAATTTACTCTTCGAAATTAACTGGGATGTATTATTTTTAAATTTGAGTTTAGACGAAATGATTTTAAATTTTTATGAAATTATATTTGATTGTTTTTTGGATACTATCCCACTGCGCGAATTAAAATCTTTAAATGGTAACCCGCCGTGGTTTGATTCACATTTAAAAACATTAAAAAATAAGAGAAATAAGGCCTGGTTGAGATATAATCTTTCGAGAAGTGAAGAGACACTTAGAGTCTACCAAGAACTGCAAATGGACTTTGTGACCTATTCAGATTTTCTGTACTCAGAATTTATTTCAAAAACTGAATTCGAAATCAAAATTAACCCCCTTATGTTTTGGAGATACGTTAATAATAAACGTAAATCTGACGGTTATCCAGCTAGTATGAACTTTAAAAATTCTTCTACCCATATCCCAGAGACTATATCTAATATGTTTGCTGATTATTTTAAAAGTGCTTTCGAAGATTTCTCTTCAACAAGCACTTCTTTTATCTCTCCTAACACACTAGAATATACACATCTTAATTCAATTAATTTTTCTATTTCTGAGGCTGCTATAGGTACGTGAAAATATTTTAAAACTAGATGAATGTTTTAGTCCTGGTCCAGATGGTATACCATCATTTATGTTAAAAAAATGTGTGTCTTATATTTCTTATCCATTGTTTATTCTTTTCAACGAGTCTTTAAAATGTTGTAAATTCCCAAGTATTTGGAAATATTCTTATCTAGTACCAGTTCATAAAAAAGGCCCTATGAACTTAATAACAAATTATCGTCCTATAGCGAAACTTTCAGCTATTCCTAAACTTTTCGAGTCTCTTGTCTGTGAAATAATGTCTTTTAATTGTTCGTCTGTTATATGTGAAAATCAACATGGTTTCGTGAAGAAAAAATCAACGGTCACTAATTTATTACAGTTATCTACTTTTTGTTTGGATTCATTCGAAAATCATTCCCAAGTAGATTGCATCTTCACAGATTTTAGCAAAGCATTTGATAAATTAAGTCATAAAATACTTCTGAGTAAATTAAATAAAATTGGACTCAATGATCATTTTGTTATGTGGATTTCGTCTTACCTTAAAGATAGATATTATAGTGTTATGTTTAGAAGAAATCGTTCTTGTCAATTTAAAGTTAATTCTGGTGTTCCTCAAGGGAGTCACCTTGGTACTTTGTTGTTCATTTTATTTATAAATGATCTTCCATCTGTATTGAAACATTCAATGACATTAATCTATGCTGATGATGTAAAAATATTTAGAAAAATTAATTCCATTACGGACTGTGAACAACTACAAAATGATCTAAATACATTTTGGGAATGGTGCAACAACAATTGTTTAATTTTAAATATAGACAAGTGTAAGACAATGAGTTTTACACGCAAACGCAATTTAATTAATTATGACTATCGTTTAAACTCAACGCGTTTACATCGTGAATCTAGTTTTTCTGATCTCGGAATCGTATTAGACTCAAAATTAACATTTATTGACCACTTTAATTATATTATAAAGAAAGCTAATAAAATGCTTGGCTTTGTGAAAAGGTTTTCCCGTGATTTCCGTGATCCTTATGTAATTAAAATCCTTTATGTTTCTCTTGTCAGACCAATTCTTGAATACGGGTGCGTTATATGGGCGCCATACTACTCTATACACATAAATAGAATTGAAAGTATACAGCGTAAATTTTTAAGATTTTCTCTTCGCTTTTTGCGATGGACAGATAGTGTTATTTTGCCTCCATACACTTCAAGGCTTCAATTGTTAAACTTGCCATCTCTTTCTGGTCACAGAGAGTACTTGCAGTTCTGCTTCATAACAGGTGTTATAAATGGATCTATTTCATGTCCATCAATTCTCGATCGAATATGTTTCAATGTGAGTCAGACTAACTTAAGAAGGAATTTACCACTTCGAACTATTTTCAGCAGATCAAACTACGGCGCGAATAGTCCTCTTAATCAGTTAATTAAAATTTTTAATAAATTCTTTATTCTCATTGGTTCTACAAATTATAACTGTAAATCTGAAAGCTTTAAATGTAAATTTTTTGCTCTGAGTAGTTAGAATTTTGTTGTATTTAAGTTTAGTTTTAAGTATTTTTTTTGTAATTTGTAACGTTAGTATTTAACGTATTAAATAAACAACAACAAATACTTCTTCAGTACTAGTAATGAAACATACGAGTAACGAAATTATTTGGGCAGTAACGTTTCGTTACTCGTTACTGAAGTGAATACCCGCATTTAAGTAACGAATACATACGGTTTCCTACAGGTCTACTTTTTACTCACTTAGATAAACAAACCCTGAAAATTTCATCGAAATCGTTAGAGCCGTTGCCGAAAAAAACTTATATGTAAAAAAAGTGGGCGTGGCAGTAGGCCGATTTTTTCAAAAATAAATTCAAAATTTTTTACTCGCTTAAGCCTGGTACGCTGCTCGCGCTAAATTTTAGCTCCCATACAAATTATCGAAAATTTTTAGCCGAGATAAAATGGATCCCCATACAAGTTATCGATAACTTGTATGGGAATTTTATCTCGGCTAAAATTTAGTGCGAACACTTAAAATTTCATCGAAATCGTTAGAGTCGTTTCCGAGATCCCAATTTTATATATATATATATACATATATATAAACAATTTTAGCTCGATTAAAGTTATAAGATAAGATATTGCTACTCGTATCGTAAGGTATATACTACTTTATTTTGTGCACCATAATTGTGTTGTAAAAATTACTTTACGGAGCCAAGAAATGTTCAATACGTAAGGTAAATTTTACTTAAAATCTAGGGCTTTTTACTTTAATTTCCTTACTAGTCATATGGAGTATAAAGTACTAGATTCATTTTTCTCCGTGTACATTCTAAATTTCAGAAAAATTAAATGCAAAATTTTCTAAAATTTGACAATTCAAATAAAAATCAAACTTTCTTCATCAAAATAAAAACTAACACTTGATTGCTTTTTTGATTAATATTGTACTTTTCTAAAATTGGTACAGTATAATACATATAGCTATTTATTTTAATGTAGAAATTCTTGTTGTCGTCAGTTTCTCGGTTTCTTTTTTAGAATATAAAAATAGCGTAAGTGATACAGTTATTGACACTGCAAAATTTCAATATAGTTATTGACACCCTCTTCGTAAAGAACGTTTTATAGGAAAAAATCGCAACGATTTATATAAACCGTTTTTTTAATTTCTTCGCTCTTTCTTATTCTCTCACTCTTTGTCTTCAGTTGGGAGGTAGCTACTCAATTTTGTTTTAAATTTTGAAACGTAAACATCACTGTTACGAGAGTGTGTTTTTTTGGTAAAAAAGTGTCTATTTCGTTAAGGAGTCTTAACATGTAAGTCGATAATTATGTTGTACTTAGTAAAAGTATGATCATAAAAGTTTATAATATATGAAATTTAATGTCCTGGAAAAGGATTTAATGTATTTTTATTGTTTTTCTCTTATTATATATTTAATAAAATGGGGTGTCAACTACTGTCTTAAGATTTTAACATTTTCTATAATTGACACCCCTGTGTCAATAACTGTCTTGTATTGGAGTATACAAACGTTGACGCTGTGTCTATAGTTGTACTTATAAAGAGTGTCAATAATTAGATCACTCTTTTAAATGAATACTAAGCTGGAAAAATGCCTAAATATACTAGGAAATACACCAAAACGGACCTCGAAAAACGCTCTTGAAGCTGTGAGGATACAAAAGATGTCCAAAAAGGCTGCAGCCAAATTTTTTCATATTCCTCGAACTACTCAACTAACACAACAGCTTCTGACAATTGAAATCTCACAGGTACCACTTTTGATACAGCTTGTATTGAGCTTGCTTCAGAATTTAATTGCTTATAGAAGTTCGAACTTGTTTAACAACTTGTAGTAAGTTGTTTGAATACTCCTAAAGAAACTTAACCTAAGAAAGCTTGTTTTTCGGATAAGCTTGGTTAGTCAATTTATAAACTATCTGTCGTATCTAAAAGCTTCGATAGAGCTTCGGTAAAGCTTCGTTTAAGATTCTTTTAGACCTTATAAGTTCATTGTTATAAAGGGTCTAACTTGTATAACGTTCCTCTTTTCCATGCCCAACAACTTAGCTAAAGTTTAACAAAAGCTGAAAGGTATCTTCGGTAATACCTTTATCGAAGCTGAAATGTTATTTGGGAGAGGATGTACTTCATGCCGTCAAGGGTTTTCTTGAAGAAGACAAAGAGGAAAATCCATTTGGGCCACAAAACAGGCGAACGGCTAGTTTAAGGCATTTTTGAGCCGACACCCTTCAAAGGGTGCCACGTAAAGGTTTAAGAAAATGGCTTAAATCAGCCTCAACAAAAAAATCGTAATTTGTATTTCCAACTGTCTGTTTGAAGATATGTCAATAATTGTATAAATATGTGGTGTCAATAGTTGTACAAGTATGTCAATAATTGTATAAATATGTGATGTCAATAGCTGTACAAGGGTGTCAATAATTATATATTTTGGTAGAGTTTTAGAAAAATCAAAATTTAACAATATCACGAATCTCTTAAACGATTTTAATACAAATATAATGAAAAACAATTGAGTAAGGTATTTAAAAATGTACTAAAAGTTTCACATATCCATACCAATTATATTTACCAGCTGTGTGAACTGAAAAATTCCTTATGGGTGTCAATAACTGTATCGATTACGCTATCCATTGAATTACCAATTGGAAAAGGGGAATAAATCCATCTCATCTTATTGTTGGCAAAACGCAAATAACTGCACAACTTCTTTATTTGATGGTTCTAAGAATGTGGTTAGGCTAGTCTCACGTTAGTCTTAAAATTTGAAAATTTACACTTTTCATATTACAACCTGTAATATGAGTGCCATTGCTATATTAAAATAAAAAAATTAAAATTTATCAGTAGGAAGAAGGAAATAAGGCCGAGATTTGTTTCTTTCTTTAAACTATTGTTTTTTTTTTTTTAATCACTTGTATATGTATATGATTTCTATTAGAAAATCGTTTTTTTTTTTTCTTTCTTTTGTATAGAGACAAGATTTACATCAAAATGTAATTTTAGGAATATTGAGGACTTATTGCTTCTTTTAATTGGTGATTCAACTTTGCTTTTGAGTTGAAGAAGAAGAGACCGAAAAAAACCAAGGGGCTCTTCCTGCTAAATACAGGAAGATATATAAAAAATTTAAATTGTTTTTGTTGATGTTTGCTTTCCTCTGTTAGATACTTATCTATCATTTAATTTTTTTTACGAAATAACTGATAAATTATTCGCATGTTTGTTTGAGCAAAATTTTTGATTTAAAACGGGTTTTTAAAGTTTGGTGGATTGTAAATCCGTCCGTATTTTGAAACATCAATGAATCCGCAAAATGTGTTCGAATACGGAATTTCGAACAGCGAAAATTCGAAAATTCCACTGAATAAAATGGTCCTTTTTAATCATTAAATTGGCGGCGGAAAATAGAAATGTTCTTAAGTCCTAAGTAACAAAGTGTTTAAATTGCTAGAAAGTGTAAACAATCAGTTTATATAAATTGCGAGCGGAAGTAAAGTTTACCCATTCTTAACAAAAACTTATTTCATACAATTTTAAATACTTATACAAAATTGAAAAATAGAAAAAAGAAAAAAAAAAACTGTTTTTATCACTGAGATTTTGTATTTTAAATTTAATTGGGAATTTTAAAAGCAAAATTTTAGATTTTAGGCCGTGTGCGGGGGCACACTCCGGGTGGCTTCAAATTCGCCATCAGGCGTTTTTTGTAGCTCCTTTTCCAAACAAAGTTATTTCCTCTGTGTTCGATGTTCGCTTTGACCGCACCCTGAATTTAATTAGAATATTACATACCTACAAATATTTTTTTTTCTATTTGTAAGAAAAAAGTAAAAATTATTTTCAAAACAAAGATCAAAATTTTCTGTTTTCTTTTTGTATTTTTTCCAGTCGGAAAACCCTTAACAAAATGTTCACTTTTGAATTTTTCACTACAACGTTATTGATAGTTGTAGAATGTTTGTTGTTTAGTTTTGAGATATCCGAGCTGGGGAAAAGTTTTCCCAGCTCCCATAAAACAAAAAATTGCATAACGTACCTACCAATTTCGAAATTTAAAAAATTTAACTGAAGTCTGAAGGCCCTACAACCATACCCACCTTACCTTTGTGTATCTATAATAAATTATGTAGGTACCTGCCGAACGATCTACATCATAAAATTATTGAATGGAGAGACCGTACATCTCAACTTTTTGCTCAGCTGCCGCCAACTTTTGTTGTTGTTTCCCTCAGTAAAATTTTGACAATACTAAAAGCTAAAGCTACAGCTGCTCCACTGTATTCAGCCAGGCGATGAAAATAATTACAAAAAAATTTTGAGGGTATGCAGGTATATTTTTCAAAAGATGTCTAGGCGTCTTCTAGGACATGGAAGAAATTTTATAACCATAGACAGAGGCGGCGCTAGACCAAAATGAGGCGTGTGCTAGAGTAAATTTTCGGGGCCCCTGAGAAAATGAATTTGGACTATTATTTTGAAAAAAAAAGTATCAAATCTTCCGTCCAAGTTCAAGTTCAAAATTCTAATAACAAACTTAAGACAAAACGTTTCATTTCAATGTAAGCCCTGTTCTTTTGGGAGGTGGCAAAGTACTACAACTACTAGTAGTTTACTAGAGATTTCCAAGACAGTAGATGATAGTACTAGATTAACCAAAACATCTACTATTAGAAGACTACCACTTCCAGTGGAACAGGGCTGTAGATGAAAAACAAAATGCACGACTCGATCTCTCGAACTTTTTCTTAAGTTTCAGATTGCTTTAATTTTTAAAACTTTTTATATAAATAAGATTTTTTGTTAAATGTTCTAAAACGTGCATATCAAAAAAAAAATAATTCGTTCTTCAAATCAAACAAAAAAACAACATCTAGAATGAATTTCAGCAATTTGATTTCTTTTATTAGGGCGCGTTTAAAAAAAAAAATCAAAATCGTTAGAAATCGCTAAAAACATTTATGACCCACCTTATTGCATTAAGAGATTTAACAATGCAATTCCTGGACAGTTTTGTTATTATTTTATGAATAAAAACGCCACTATACAAAAAATAAAATAAGTAAAATACATTTTTAAGCAGAACTTGGTTTAAATTCATTTCATGGACCACGTTCACATCATTCTCTATGTGTACCTATTCTGATGAAACAAAAAAAAATACTCAGTTTTGTGAAATGTGAAATGCTTTGCCATAGAGAAACAAGAAAAATAACCACACGTTTTGAATTTTTTTTTTTTGCTGATTCTGCTAACATCTTAAACAGTGACTTGACATAAAAAAATTACTATATTTCCTACACTGTGAGGAAAAAACGAATACTGAACATTTGAAAAGTTTTGTTCCTATTCTGATGAAAAGGAGTGTATATAATAATTTAGTTCCAGATTGGATCAAATAAAGTCAATTTCATTTTTATTGATGACATTTTTTTTTAATAAAATTGTATGCATTTATCTAACAAAAATTAAAATAAAAAAGTTGATTTTTGTAAATTATAGAAAAGCATAACCAGGTAACACGTACTTAATCCTCAAAGCTATTTAGAAGTAAGTAACGTATGACCCTGTTATGTTTTTCAATAATTTCATAAATTACCTAGTTTATTATAATTTTGTAAGGTGCAAACAAACAATTTTATCTAGGAATATATCATCAATAAAAATGGAGTTGACTTTATTTGATCCAATTTTTTTCTAATTCTTCATGAATTAATTAGATTGAATGATGTTAATGCATATGGATACTCCTATATTATTCTAACACAAGAAACAAATTTGCTATCCGTAATTACGGAGCCAATAATAACGCATAAAAGAACACAAAAAGTAATGAAACATTTCACTTCCAAAAGAAAAACACAAATGGGAAAAGAAATTTTTACATTTTATTTCTTTATTAATTATTCCGCACCCGGACACCTAAAAGCTTTGACAAAAAAAAAAATATCCAAAACAAATGGAAAACAAAATGGCAGACTTTTCAATGACAGGAATTAAGATATGGGGAAAATTCCTAGAATTAGGTAATATTATGACCTTAGCGCAGTGGCGTAGATAGGGGGGGGATCAGGGGGATATATCCCCCCCCCATTGATTGGGATCGATAATTGTACAACATAACCAGTCATGAACAAATAAGTTAAAGAAACACACTCTGAAAAAAAACGCTATGGATTTCGAATTTTGATTAGCTTAAAGGTATAAATATGGTTTACCAACTCTCGTTGCCATTAAGTCGGAGTTTCAAAGAGTGAATTTAGACTTGGTCCAAGCTTTGGATCTCGCCAAAGATTTAAGAGATCAACTAAACGGGCAGAAGGCGACTCATTTTCGAAAGTGTTTGTAGGTTCCAAAAAAAAAATAACTGAAGTCCTTGACATAGGCTTCAAACATAAGAGAATAGTGAAGCGACAAAAGAATCGTTCGAACCCTTCGGTTCAAAGAATATTTTCGTGTTACTGTTTTCAACCTTTTCTCGATTTCTAAATAATGGGCCTTGAAGAAAAATTTAGAAACCATGAAAACATACTAGAAAGGATTTTGGTTCTTTCCAAGAATTCTTCGTCTGAAATAGACAAAGCAGCTAAAGAATTTAATGAAACTGTTGAGTTTTACCAAACATTTGGCTGCAGGACAATCTTCTATTCTTCCACCGAGAAAACAAGACCACGTAAAATAGAACAAAAACAATAAGATTTCCTTATGGTTTTCATCCAAGAAGGAAATATTATTTTAACAATCGGGTTTTCCTTATTGCAAAATTTGAAATAATGAAATTTTTACTAAATTTCAAAAAGATTTTCTCCATGAAAATAATATTTAATAAATTAATTGCTGATATTAATAAGGTTTCTTCATAAAACAGTTCAATAAGAAAATCTGTTAGTTTTTAGGTGGTCCTGGTCATATTTTTCTCTGTGTGAAGAATTCAAAACTCAGAAAAGATATTTTATCGGAAGGAATAATACTTCCTCTATGAACTCATTAAAAGCCCTCGATAGCAGCCCCGAAGAAAGTTTTCCTAGTACCCATATATATTTTATTAAAGATATAAGTTACACTGCTGGTTTCAACGTCAACCACCGAAAGAACTTTCTCCAATTTAAAGAAAATAAAAACAATACGAAGAAACATTATTAAAACTTTTAAAAAAATTTGCGAACTAAATCTATCCCCCCCCTTAGCGAAAAGCTATCTACGCCACTGCCTTAGCGTAAGGTAAAACTTATTCATAGAAAAATTAAATTTGTAAAATATGTTTTACTAGAATCTTAAAGTGAAAAGAGTCAGACACTTTTTTGGATGAAGGTTTATTTTATTCTATGTAAAGAAAAGTACCTGGGTGACCGAGCTTTGCTCGGTATCTTTAAATGTTATAACTTTCAGTGAAAAAAGTCAAATGTAAACAGCAATTTTTTGGAATGGGTTTGAGTTTGCAATGACCAGTTTTTTCGCGGGTTACAAAACACCACATTCCCACTTTATAATCCAGTTTATTTACGTTTGAATACACATACGACGATCAGCAATGGATAGAAGGGTTACAGGAATCTGCATTATCGAAAATGCATACAGCAATGAGATCCCTTTTTGTTCAAATTTTAATTTACGGGTCAGAAAGTTTTGAATGGTGTACCTAAAGTTAATCTTTTTTCAAGTTTAGCCTTGTCGGCAAAGTTTAGTATGAAGAAATACTATTTTTTATCCCTGTCTCTGTTTTATTTTGTATCAGTGGATGCTTTACTTCTTTCTTTTTTTTACTTAGGTATATATGTATTATAAGATTGACATTAGGTCAATGGTGTTGCTTGTTGTGAGTTATTTTGTTTTTATACGTTAACAATAGTCGCGTTAAAACAAAAGAAAAACGTAAAACAAAGATAATGTGTGATACCAAATTAACAAATTACTTAAAAGTTTCAATACATGATCAAAAAAGTCATGATCTAAAAAATTTTGTTTAGTTACTGTAACAAAAAGAAAAAGAACAATGCGTTTCGTCTCCGCGAAAAAAACTAATGTAAGAGAAAATACTTCCAAAATGTTGTATTTGCCTAGAGGAAAAAACCCTCAAAATTTCATCGAAATCTTTAAAGCAATTACCAAAAAACTTATATGTGAGAAAAATAAGCGTAGCTGTGGGCGGATATTTCTAAAAGTACTTCCAAAATATTTTATTCGGCTAGGGGACCAAACCCTCAAAATTTCATCGAAATCCTTAAAGTTGTTACCAAAAAAATTCCATGTTAAAAAAGTGGGCGTGGCAGTGGTCGGATTTTTTCAAAAATACTTCCAAACTTTTTACTCACTTAGATAAACAAACCCTGAAAATTTCATCAAAATCGTTAGAGCCGTTTCCGAAAAAACTTATATGTTACAAAAGTGAGCGTGGCAGTTGGGGGATTTTTCCAAAAAAAACTTCCAAAACGTTTTACTCGCTTAGATAAATAAACCCTGAAAATTTCATCGAAATCGTTAGAGCCGTTCCCGAAAAAAACTTTTATGTTAAAAAAGTGGGCGTGGCAGTGGGCCGATTTTTCCAAAAATAAATTCAAAATTTTTTACTCGCTTATGCCTGGTACGCTGCTCGCGCTAAATTTTAGCTCCCATACAAATTATCGAAAATTTTTAGCCGAGATAAAATGGATCCCACACAGAGAAAAAATTAGGCAGGGATGACTATGCTTCTGGTATATTTAACTTTATTTCTGGTATATTCAACTTTATTCTGATTAAATATACTAGAAGTAAAGTTATCCCTGGCGTTATATTTTCTCCGTGCATACAAGTTATCGATAACTTGTATGGGAATTTTATCTCGGCTAAAATTTAGCGCGAACAGCGTACCAGGCTTTAGATGAACAAACCCTTAAAATTTCATCGAAATCGTTAGAGTCGTTTCCGAGATCCCAATTTTATATATATATATATATGTATATATAAATAATTTTAGCTCGATTAAAGTTATAAGATAAGATATTGCTACTCGTATCGTAAGGTATATACTACTTTATTTTGTGCACCATAATTGTGTTGTAAAAATTACTTTACGGAGCCAAGAAATGTTCAATACGTAAGGTAAATTTTACTTAAAATCTAGGGCTTTTTACTTTAATTTCCTTACTAGTCATATGGAGTATAAAGTACTAGATTCATTTTTCTCCGTGTACATTCTAAATTTCAGAAAAATTAAATGCAAAATTTTCTAAAATTTGACAATTCAAATAAAAATCAAACTTTCTTCATCAAAATAAAAACTAACACTTGATTGCTTTTTTGATTAATATTGTACTTTTCTAAAATTGGTACAATATAATACATATAGCTATTTATTTTAATGTAGAAATTCTTGTTGTCGTCAGTTTCTCGGTTTCTTTTTTAGAATATAAAAATATCCATTGAATTACCAATTGGAAAAGGGGAATAAATCCATCTCATCTTATTGTTGGCAAAACGCAAATAACTGCACAACTTCTTTATTTGATGGTTCTAAGAATGTGGTTAGGCTAGTCTCACGTTAGTCTTAAAATTTGAAAATTTACACTTTTCATATTACAACCTGTAATATGAGTGCCATTGCTATATTAAAATAAAAAAATTAAAATTTATCAGTAGGAAGAAGGAAATAAGACCGGGATTTGTTTCTTTCTTTAAACTATTGTTTTTTTTTTTTTTAATCACTTGTATATGTATATGATTTCTATTAGAAAATCGTTTTTTTTTTTTCTTTCTTTTGTATAGAGACAAGATTTACATCAAAATGTAATTTTAGGAATATTGAGGACTTATTGCTTCTTTTAATTGGTGATTCAATTTTGCTTTTGAGTTGAAGAAGAAGAGACCGAAAAAAACCAAGGGGCTCTTCCTGCTAAATACAGGAAGATATACAGGGTGTCCCAAAAGTAATGGATCAAACGAAATATGCTGATAGGCCAACCTTAGGGCTCTCAGAATTAGGTAGCTTGTTCATCCCAAATCCTTACGGTTTTCGATTTAATGCAGTTTTTGTGAAATTTCGAAAAATCCCGACTTTGCAACAGTATTTTGCTTCCTCCGCTCATAATTGATTTTCGTTTTTTACAATTCTTTCACTAAAACATTGCCTAATAATAAGAAATAATTAATTAATCAAAATATTTTTTATTTCATACGCCATTTTGCTGCAAATTAAATAACAGTTCCATGTTTTATAAAAACTCAATTTCTTTCTTTTATTTCAGAGCAACACCCTGAAAAAAATTTGTATGGTGTGGCACTAGTTCATTATTTTGAAAACTTGCCATGTTATTGCAGTTTTCAAAAATGTATAAAAGTTTCCAAAGTTGAAGTTAGAACTGAAGATATTACAATTTAAAAACAACAAAACAGGGTTTTTCAGAGAAAAATAACAAAGAAAAATTAACACATTTTCTCCACTGTTGTTTGTTTATTTCCTTTTGAACAAAAGCCTAGATTTTTGTTTGTTATTTTGCTCTGAAAACTTCTGTTTTTTTGCATTCAAATTGTAATATCTTTTGTTCTAATTTCAACTTTGGAAATTATTATACATTTTTGAAAACTGCAATAACACGAAAAGTTTTCAAAATAATAAACCAGTGCCACACCATACAAATTTTTTTCAGAGTGTTGCTATGAAATAAAAGAAAGAAATTGAGTTTTTATAAAACATGGAACTGTTAATTAATTAGCAGCAAAATGGCGTATGAAATAAAAAATATTTTGATTAATTAATTATTTCTTATTATTTGGCAAAGTATTAGTGAAAGAATTGTAAAAAACAAAAATCAATTATGAGCGGAGGAAGCAAAATACTGTTGCAAAGTCGGGATTTTTCGAAATTCACAAAAACTGCATTAAATCGAAAACCGTAAGGATATGGGATGAACAAGTTACCAAATTCTGAGAGCCCTAAAGTTGGCCTATCAGCATATTTCGTTTGATCCATTACTTATGGGACACCCTGTATAAAAAATTGAAATTGTTTTTGTTGATGTTTGCTTTCCTCTGTTAGATACTTATCTATCATTTAATTTTTTTTACGAAATAACTGATAAATTTATTCGCATGTTTGTTTGAGCAAAATTTTTGATTTAAAACGGGTTTTTAAAGTTTGGTGGATTGTAAATCCGTCCGTATTTTGAAACATCAATGAATCCGCAAAATGTGTTCGAATACGGAATTTCGAACAGCGAAAATTCGAAAATTCCACTGAATAAAATGGTCCTTTTTAATCATTAAATTGGCGGCGGAAAATAGAAATGTTCTAAAGTCCTAAGTAACAAAGTGTTTAAATTGCTAGAAAGTGTAAACAATCAGTTTATATAAATTGCGAGCGGAAGTAAAGTTTACCCATTCTTAACAAAAACTTATTTCATACAATTTTAAATACTTATACAAAATTGAAAAATAGAAAAAAGAAAAAAAACTGTTTTTATCACTGAGATTTTGTATTTTAAATTTAATTGGGAATTTTAAAACAAAATTTTAGATTTTAGGCCGTGTGCGGGGGCACACTCCGCACACCCCTTCCGCCGCTCTGGCGGAAGGTGTGTCTGGGTGGCTTCAAATTCGCCATCAAGCGTTTTTTGTAGCTCCTTTTCCAAACAAAGTTATTTCCTCTGTGTTCGATGTTCGCTTTGACCGCACCCTGAATTTAATTAGAATATTACATACCTACAAATATTTTTTTTCTATTTGTAAGAAAAAAGTAAAAATTATTTTCAAAACAAAGATCAAAATTTTCTGTTTTCTTTTTGTATTTTTTCCAGTCGGAAAACCCTTAACAAAATGTTCACTTTTGAATTTTTCACTACAACGTTATTGATAGTTGTAGAATGTTTGTTGTTTAGTTTTGAGATATCCGAGCTGGGGAAAAGTTTTCCCAGCTCCCATAAAACAAAAAATTGCATAACGTACCTACCAATTTCGAAATTTAAAAAATTTAACTGAAGTCTGAAGGCCCTACAACCATACCCACCTTACCTTTGTGTATCTATAATAAATTATGTAGGTACCTGCCGAACGATCTACATCATAAAATTATTGAATGGAGAGACCGTACATCTCAACTTTTTGCTCAGCTGCCGCCAACTTTTGTTGTTGTTTCCCTCAGTAAAATTTTGACAATACTAAAAGCTAAAGCTACAGCTGCACCACTGTATTCAGCCAGGCGATGAAAATAATTACAAAAAAATTTTGAGGGTATGAAGGTATATTTATTTATTTATTTATATTGTCTAGGCGTCTTCTAGGACATGGAAGAAATTTTATAACCATAGATGTTTATTTTTGTAAGATATGGATAAAATGGAAGGTATAATTTTTTAAGTTTTTTTTAACCGAAGTAGGTAAATTAATTAAATTAAAATTCGATATTTTAGTAAACAAAACAAAAAAAAAAACAACAAAACAAAAACAACTGGAATTTCCAATCGACTGGAATGAAATGTCATTCATGACTGAATGAATGAATGAAAGCATTCAGCGAAAATCAAAAAACATTAAGATGGGTTCACATTGGTGCGTTGTTTTAAGATCACATGTAAACTATGGTTAACTTTCATTGTTTTAGTTATCTAAGTTTAGAAGTAAGATGTTTGTTTTATTACCATGATTTTTTTTGTTAAAATCGAATTCTATTAAAATCGAGTCTATTACTAAGGTCCAATCTTTTGTAAACACTTTTAATACCAATGAAATCTATTTTCGTCCTTTACTCTCTTGAAAGAACATAAGAATTTGTCAGCTATTACATGAAGCCTCAAGAAGCGCGACTCTTTTTCAACATAATGAGTGCGAAAGAGAAAAAAGATGAAAGAAAAAATTATCCGACCGGTGAGTCGTGGGTCGTGAGTCCGAGACTCTTTTTTGACGTTTCTTTTTCCACTTTTTCTTTTTCAACATTCCCTCACATTTCTTTTTGCTTCTTGGTGCAATACAACAACAAATTTTAATTCAAAAGATAAATGTCAAATTTGAGTCCTTAAATCAAGAGGCATCGTGTAATAGAACGGGCCTCACAGAATGATAACAAAAAAATATAAAAGTTCTGACCTGGGGTTGCGACTTAGTTTTTCATATAGTTTTTGGGTCGCTGAAACCGAATCCGAAGTCTATTTTGGCGTATCACGTCAGGTTTTTGAAATATCCTCAAAAAATGTCTAAACTCTAAAAAAAAAGTTCTTATCTGACATTTTTTGAGGATATCTCAAAAACCTGACGTGATAAGGCAAAATAGAGTTCGAATTCGGTTTTAGCAACAAAAAAACTATATGAAAAACTTAGACGCAACCCCAGATAAGAAATTTTGTTTTTTTGGTTTTGACATTTTTTTGAGGATATCTCAGAAACCTGACGTGATAGGGCAAAATTGACTTCGAATCTGGATTCAGCGATCCAAAAACTATATGATTAACATATTCGCACATC
The DNA here is from genome assembly GCF_945859705.1 of Episyrphus balteatus. Classification (NCBI taxonomy): domain Eukaryota; kingdom Metazoa; phylum Arthropoda; class Insecta; order Diptera; family Syrphidae; genus Episyrphus; species Episyrphus balteatus. The sequence goes on from NC_079134.1 coordinate 82,678,401, forward strand.
CAGATCAGAGAAATTTTTTTTTGTTTTCGTGACATTTTTTGAGGTTATAGGTAGGTATAGGTTAAGGCTTAACTACATACACCACTTTTTGAAAAAGTACAAAAGTGAATATATTTTTTTTCTGGCTAGCGCAATTGTTTTGTGAAAAAGAGTATACAAATTGTTTTTTAGACCAAAAAATAAGCTTTCTGCATCATTAGTTTTAATTTTCCAGCCCGAAAAACTACACAAAAATGCATTTGAAAATTTTCACTTTTGTACTTTTTCACTTTTTGAGCCAATGTAGTTATACCTTCATACATTGGCTCAAAAATTGAAAAAGTACAAAAGTGAAAATTTTCAAACTCATTTTTGTAAAGTTTTTCGGGCTGGAATATTAAAACACATGATGCTGAAAGCTTATTTTTTGGTTTAAAAAACAATTTGCATAGTCTTTTTCACAAAAAAATTGCGCTAGCCAGAAAAAAAATATTTTCACTTTTGTACTTTTTCAGAAATTGTTGTTTGTAGTTAAGCCTTATCTCGAATATCTGACGTGATGGGGCAAAACGGACTCTGGATTCGGTTTCAGCGACCCAAAAACTATATGAAAAACTAAGTCGCAACCCCAGGTCAGAACTTTTATTTTTTTTTGTGTGGCTGTGTTATCAAAAGAAAATTCGAAAAACGAGTCAAGCCTCTTGAGGCTTTATGTAATAGCTGACTTTGACAGTTCCTTTACCATTTTACCAAGTTTTTGCATAAAAGGCACTAATATTTTATCGCCGCATGGCAAAGCGTTTTTCTTATGAGGTTCAGGGAAAACTAACAAAAACGTCTTTTTTGTTCCTTATCTCTACAATAACCTAAAAATTATTTTTTTTTATTTCTTTCTAGCGCTATTTGTTTTTGTTTATTAAGGAGTTTGAAAATTTTCACTTTTTAATTGTTTTTATACAAAAAAAAATATGCTTTCCGCATTTTTTGTTTTAATTTTCTAGCCCGAAAAACCATACAAAAATGCGTTTGAAATTTTTCACTTTTGTACTTTTTCACCTTTTTAGCCAATGTAGTTAAGACTTTAAAGGTATAACTACAACGGCCATTTTTTGCAAAAAGTAAAAAAGTGATAGATTTCAAACTCATTTTGTGATAGCCAATGCCAATGATGCCAAAAGCTTACTTTTTGGTTTCAAACAAAATTTTTGTAGTTTTTTCCAAAAACAAATAGCGCTAGAAAGAAATAAAAAAATTTAATTTTGTAAATTTCCCACTTTTTCACTTTCTAGGTCATTGTAGGTATGGCTTAAACATAAAAAAAAAACGTTATCGTGCGACGCAGTTGGTGTGGTAAAGCCTTAAGAATTGATTTGTTTGTTTAAAAAATGTCGATTTTCACTTTCAAAGGGATGTTTTGCTTAAAATTTCATTGCCACGCAGTACCACGGATTACCTTTTTACTACTGTATACTGTGAATTTTCACAAATATCATTCCAACTTGAAGTGCGATAAATAACGCCCTCTCCCTTCCGGAAATTTAAACTTCTACAAGCTAAGCTAAGACGAGAACCTACAAAGACATACAATGATGTGAATGACAAATTTGAGTGAAGTTGGTGGAGGTTGAATGATTGAATGATGGAATTTGAATGAATGGAACATGAAACAGGTTGAATTGAATCGCAAAGTGCAAGGTGCAAACACAATGCATTAAGGCGATTACACTTTGCATTTTCTTTTTCGATACTTTTTTTACGTAGTTGAGCGCAGTTAAAATGTAGTTCAACAATATCTAAATCAGGTTTAAAAAATATCAAAAAGTAGGTATATTATATAAACCTGTGTATTTTGTCTTAAAAAAGTGTAGTTAACCGCAAGAAAACAACAACAAATACTATACAAAATAATGAAACTATTTTGGTATAATTGTGTTTAAAATTGTTGCAAATAAAAAAAATAAAGAAATTGGCGCTCGAATTTCGAGGGCGGGGTCGGCTAGTTTATATTATTATATCAGTAACACATACATAAAAAATCTTATCTGACATTTTTTGAGGATATCTCAAAAACCTGACGTGATAAGGCAAAATAGAGTTCGAATTCGGTTTTAGCAACAAAAAAACTATATGAAAAACTTAGACGCAACCCCAGATAAGAAATTTTGTTTTTTTGGTTTTGACATTTTTTTGAGGATATCTCAGAAACCTGACGTGATAGGGCAAAATTGACTTCGAATCTGGATTCAGCGATCCAAAAACTATATGATTAACATATTCGCACATCCAGATCAGAGAAATTTTTTTTTGTTTTCGTGACATTTTTTGAGGTTATAGGTAGGTATAGGTTAAGGCTTAACTACATACACCACTTTTTGAAAAAGTACAAAAGTGAATATATTTTTTTTCTGGCTAGCGCAATTGTTTTGTGAAAAAGAGTATACAAATTGTTTTTTAGACCAAAAAATAAGCTTTCTGCATCATTAGTTTTAATTTTCCAGCCCGAAAAACTACACAAAAATGCATTTGAAAATTTTCACTTTTGTACTTTTTCACTTTTTGAGCCAATGTAGTTATACCTTCATACATTGGCTCAAAAATTGAAAAAGTACAAAAGTGAAAATTTTCAAACTCATTTTTGTAAAGTTTTTCGGGCTGGAATATTAAAACACATGATGCTGAAAGCTTATTTTTTGGTTTAAAAAACAATTTGCATAGTCTTTTTCACAAAAAAATTGCGCTAGCCAGAAAAAAAATATTTTCACTTTTGTACTTTTTCAGAAATTGTTGTTTGTAGTTAAGCCTTATCTCGAATATCTGACGTGATGGGGCAAAACGGACTCTGGATTCGGTTTCAGCGACCCAAAAACTATATGAAAAACTAAGTCGCAACCCCAGGTCAGAACTTTTATTTTTTTTTGTGTGGCTGTGTTATCAAAAGAAAATTCGAAAAACGAGTCAAGCCTCTTGAGGCTTTATGTAATAGCTGACTTTGACAGTTCCTTTACCATTTTACCAAGTTTTTGCATAAAAGGCACTAATATTTTATCGCCGCATGGCAAAGCGTTTTTCTTATGAGGTTCAGGGAAAACTAACAAAAACGTCTTTTTTGTTCCTTATCTCTACAATAACCTAAAAATTATTTTTTTTATTTCTTTCTAGCGCTATTTGTTTTTGTTTATTAAGGAGTTTGAAAATTTTCACTTTTTAATTGTTTTTATACAAAAAAAAATATGCTTTCCGCATTTTTTGTTTTAATTTTCTAGCCCGAAAAACCATACAAAAATGCGTTTGAAATTTTTCACTTTTGTACTTTTTCACCTTTTTAGCCAATGTAGTTAAGACTTTAAAGGTATAACTACAACGGCCATTTTTTGCAAAAAGTAAAAAAGTGATAGATTTCAAACTCATTTTGTGATAGCCAATGCCAATGATGCCAAAAGCTTACTTTTTGGTTTCAAACAAAATTTTTGTAGTTTTTTCCAAAAACAAATAGCGCTAGAAAGAAATAAAAAAATTTAATTTTGTAAATTTCCCACTTTTTCACTTTCTAGGTCATTGTAGGTATGGCTTAAACATAAAAAAAAAACGTTATCGTGCGACGCAGTTGGTGTGGTAAAGCCTTAAGAATTGATTTGTTTGTTTAAAAAATGTCGATTTTCACTTTCAAAGGGATGTTTTGCTTAAAATTTCATTGCCACGCAGTACCACGGATTACCTTTTTACTACTGTATACTGTGAATTTTCACAAATATCATTCCAACTTGAAGTGCGATAAATAACGCCCTCTCCCTTCCGGAAATTTAAACTTCTACAAGCTAAGCTAAGACGAGAACCTACAAAGACATACAATGATGTGAATGACAAATTTGAGTGAAGTTGGTGGAGGTTGAATGATTGAATGATGGAATTTGAATGAATGGAACATGAAACAGGTTGAATTGAATCGCAAAGTGCAAGGTGCAAACACAATGCATTAAGGCGATTACACTTTGCATTTTCTTTTTCGATACTTTTTTTACGTAGTTGAGCGCAGTTAAAATGTAGTTCAACAATATCTAAATCAGGTTTAAAAAATATCAAAAAGTAGGTATATTATATAAACCTGTGTATTTTGTCTTAAAAAAGTGTAGTTAACCGCAAGAAAACAACAACAAATACTATACAAAATAATGAAACTATTTTGGTATAATTGTGTTTAAAATTGTTGCAAATAAAAAAAATAAAGAAATTGGCGCTCGAATTTCGAGGGCGGGGTCGGCTAGTTTATATTATTATATCAGTAACACATACATAAAAAATGTATGTATTTATTTAATAAATAATGAGAAGATGAAGAAGATGGTAATTGTTTTTTTGTAACCCCAATTTTATTAACCCAAATTTTGTAAATACAGTATACCGGCTTTTTGTGTTGATTGTGCATTTTGTAATTTGCTTCAATCTCTATATTATTAAGTTCATCAAAATTGTAATTAGATCAGTGCCAATAATTTTTGAAAATAAAAAAAAATTAGCAGCATATGGGTGGTTGGAAAATTTAGGATAAATGGTATGTGAAAGAGGAAAAATAAATTGCCCACAAACTAATTGGGGGAAAGGGTGGGTGGGCGAATAAGTGGGGTTGGTGTCAAAAATCGTGGTTTTTTACGATTTGTGTCAAAAGTAGACCTTCTATCGAAAAAAGTTAAATGCAAACGTTTTGGATATTAAAAGTGTCATAACTTTTACTCAAACCATTTTTTAATACATAATAATCTCAAAAATATCGAAAGAATGCTAAAAATGCGATTTTTTTATTATTATCTTTTACCAAAATGGTTTGATTTTAACAAATCTTGGTTAAAAATTACTTTGTTATGTTTTCTATCTATTTTAAATGTTTTTTGAGCAAAAAGTTAATGTTTGGATTTTTAACGAATTTAATTTGAAAAATTGCCTATTTTTCAATCCAAAAAGTTTTTGATTTTTGAAAAGCTTGGAATGCAGTTACTTTTAGATTAAAACCTTTTATTGAAGATTGTTTTTTGAGCAAAAAGTTAATGTTTGGATTTTTGACGAATTTAATTTGAAAAATTGCCTATTTTTCAATCCAAAAAGTTTTTGATTTTTGAAAAGCTTGGAATGCAGTAACTTTTAGATTAAAACCTTTTATTGAAGATTGTATGGGAAAACTATACTTTTGATTTAGAAAATATTGAGAAAAATTGGAAAAAAAAAACAAAAAAACGATTTTTAAGATCGATTTTTCCGTAAATGACAGTAATATTGGCGAGAAATAATTTCCCATAGAAAGCAAATTATACTTTTCTAATGGCCTTTGACCTTCTTAATTTTAATCTAGCATTAGAATAGCTCTAACGTGCAAAGTTTTTGAGATATTGAATTTTGAACGTTCAAAACACTATTTGTGTTATGTATTGGTATGGTAATATCTCAACGTGATGTGATAGAATTTTTCTGACTAAAGATTCGAGCTCAGCATACAAAAAAACATTAGAAAGATATACTTTGATTTCTATAAAAAAAAATTTTTGACTAATGAAATCGAAAAAGGCATTCACCCACCCCCTTTCCCCCAATTAGTTTGTGGGCAATTTATTTTTCCACTTTCATATACCATTTATCCTAAATTTTCCAACCACCCATATGCTGCTAATAATTTTTTTATTTTCAAAAATTATTGGCACTGATCTAATTACAATTTTGATGAACTAAATAATATAGAGATTGAAGCAAATTACAAAATGCACAATCAACACAAAAAGCCGGTATACTGTATTTACAAAATTTGGGTTAATCAAATTGGGGTTACAAAAAAAAAAAACAATTACCATCTTCTTCTCATTATTTATTAAATAAATACATACATTTTTTATGTAGGTATGTGTTACTGATATAATAATATAAATATTTAAAAAAAACATGAATGATTGTTTTTTTTACAACCGAACGGGCGGCTTGCTTGGCGGTGGGCGCGGACTAAACGACTTTGCGGCCGGCTGGAAGTCGTAATTTTTGTCCAAAAAAAAAATATAAAAATACGACATAGTAGGTCTGAATGTGGTCTACAAATTTTATATCAATAATTTTTTCGATATTCATCACCCAAAAATAGATTATGTCAAAAAACAAATGGCATGTCTTAAATTTTTGACTTTTTTAATCGATATTTCGAAAACGGTTCATGATACACAAAAAATGTGTATGCATGAATTGTAGAACTCGTTAAAAGCTACAAAAAAGCTTCTTGTAAAATTTTCGCATCTCGTCAGATAGCTAGAGTTATTGTCAAAAAACCAATTTTATCATTTTTTTCAAAATAGCGAAAAAAGCTCATAGGAAATCTTTGTCATGCCAATTTTTTTTTTTTTAAATTTCGATAGCAGGCATAAACTTGAAAATCTGCTTTTTGAATTATTACAAACATTAAAATTTGTGCGTTGCATTTCGTTTCGTAAAGTTCCGAATATAGTTCTAAAAATAACCAAACAAAAACGGTATGAGATTCGTTTAAGTTTATCGTTAAGCCTTAGGGCCTAGAACGATGCTGACGTGAAACGAAATTTTTCGTCGATCTCCACGAGGACAAAGAAATGCTTGCGAAATCTGGACGGATAAATACTCAAAAATTGCAAAACATAAATAAAAAAATAAACACGAATCGCAGAAAGACATGCAATGACAAAATGAACAACAAAAACAAACCAAAAAACTCAAATGTCATTTTTCCAAACACAATCAATGTTCCCTACAATTTTTTGTGTGCGAAAAAGAAGTGGAGACCTTTTTCGTTGTGTCTTGACTAATTCAGGCTATCCTCTCCTAAAAATACACTGTACTGTACCAGTACTTCGATTGAATAATTTGCCTTATAACAACTGTTCATTGTTCTCCGCTAGCCCAGAAAGTTAGAATAAAAATCTTGTTTACTTAATATCAGTGGTAACTTTTGAATTAAAAGTCTTCCGAACCTCAGGCAAGCGAATCGCAAAGTTTTGTAAAAAAAATTGCATTTGAAAATATAATTTTCTTTAAATTTTGTTTTATGGGAATTTTATTTTAATGACGCGGGGGATACAAGCAATTAGAATTCAATACTTCTTGCATAAAACCTAACACCGACACATGTTAAGGATAGTTTCTGATTCAAATACCCCTATCAAAATAGTAGGTAAAGACAAAAAAATATTTTTGACGATATTTTGGAATTTGTCAGTTTTCAGCGGTTTACAATGGGCACGTTCAGGAAATATTAGGGACTAGATACATTGATACATATCTAGGCAACGTCATTTTCTGAACGGAAATTTGAGTAAATTGACTAAATTAGTTTGGATGTGATGCTATTGTCAAATTTCGGAATTTATTTAAGAATTTTACCGGTCGCATGGGTAAGACACCAAATTTCACTTAACTGTAATGAATAAATAAAATTAATTATAACCGATAATGCACTTTTTAGTTGTTTTTCACACAAATAAATTTTTAGGGAAAATTTTCTTGCCTAACTTTCCAGTCAGTTTTCCAATAAAATTACCTATATTGGAAGGATTTTTTTTGACAGCTGACCAATCAGAGACCGAGAAATTACCTAAATATTTAGTCCCTAACGTTTCAGAACCTGATCAATATAAAACAAATTCAGTTTTGTTTATTAGATTAAGAGCCAATTTTTCAATCTTCTAATAAACAGTCAGTTAACTGTTCGACGAATAAAGTTATTAAACTCATAAACAATCAGATAAAAACATTGAATTTTTCAATCAAGAATAATTTATTCTACAGAATAACAAAAAAAATTGTCAAATTCAAAAATATTTAAAATTAAACGTCATTTTTATTCATGATTGTTTTTGTTTTCTTGTTTTCCACTGTATTTTTTTCAAAATTCTTTCAAAACAGCTTTGACAACTGACACAATATTTTTATTGAGATTATTCCTTAGAATAATTTTATTCGTCTCTGAAAGAAGCAGTTAGATTTATTCTTAGGAATAAGCTATATCTGCCTGATGAAAAATTGATTTTTTCTCTATCCTTAGGAATAAGTACTAACTGACTGTTTAACTGACTATTGAAAAATTGGCCCTAAGCCCTGCTTTTTCAATCGTCAGTTAGACTATCAGAAGAATAAATGTCAATATAAAAAACTTTTATTCCTAGGAATAAGCTCTAACTGAAGTTTATCTGACTATTGAAAAATTAGCCCTAAGTGATACTCAATAATAATATTTAATTTGCCTTAGACAAGGTTGCTTTTATTCGTATATATAATCGGTTTGCCATTGATGATTAACAAATCGATAGTTGTTCCAAAAAATGTAACAGAGTTAGCTAATCTAGTACAAAATACTGTTATATTCTGTAAGCAAACAAAATTCACCAAATTTGATCAGACAGTAAATCTAATATCCCAATTTTCATATAAAATGAAATACGGCATTTTTTCACTCATTTAGATTTTCCGATAGAATTCAATTCACTTTATTTCTGTTCGTGAACTTTGTGCAATTTTTGGACAAAATGTTATCAAAACATATACTTTTATTGTTTTGTAATGTTCATTTGTTGTTAATTTAATATAAAATACACAAAAGACGTGAGGCATGAAATATCATAATTCATCACTGCCTCTGTGTTTGCAAATTGCAACCTCATTCACTTTAATTAATTTTTTTTTTAAAATTTGCAATAATATCGCCCACTCGTCTTGAAAAATGTGTCTTTTTCTTTTTTTTTTAATTCTGCTTATTTTCCCATTAAGGCTAAGTGGACCACGTTAAAATCGGCGTTTACAAATCGGTGCATAACTTTCACATTTTTAAAGATATTTGAATGAAATAAATATTATTATTTAGATAATAAACAAGGCTAAATATCTTCATCCCCACAATTTCCAAATTTGTGCACTTGTAATTAAAAGAGAACAAAACATGATAAAATTTTCGTTGTTTTAGAACGACCTGAAAGATTTCGGTTTGTTTCTTAGTTAGACTAAATTTTTTTATTTTTTGTACTTCTATTTTGGATTTTGATTGAAAAACTAAAAATTTATTTTTCATAGAAAAAAAATTAATCGAAATTGAAGCTACTTTTCCTTATGTTACAATGTTTGAACATTTGTAACTTCTGCAATTTTTAATAAAATTCATCGAAATAAAAAAAAATAAGTACCTCAACTTAAATATTAACACATTGCTTAGTTTAGGAAATATATATTAAGTTTTAAGGTCTTAAACAACAACAAAAATGTTAAAAAGTCATTTTTTTCTTAACTTTAAAAAAAGTGGTTTAATTTCTTTGTTTTTCAAAGTATAATTTTGATTTTTATTTTATTTAAGAGCTTAGTTTATTGACTATGGAGTAAAGCTATATTTTTTACCGACTTCCAAAAAGGAGGAGGTATCCAATTCGTCTGTATTTTTTTTTTTTTTTTATGTTTGTTACCGCATAACTTTGGCATGAGTGAACCAATTTTGATAATTCGTTTTGTATTGGAAAGCTGGTGGCTGCAGTACTGCCATAGGAACTATTTTAAAAACCATAAAACCCAGTTTTGATCCATGGAAGTCGGTTTTGTTTTTTTTGCTAAAAATGATTATTTTTGAAAATATTGTTTTGTAACCCTACAGTTGTTTTTTAAGCAGTCTCAAAAACAGTAAGCTGTTCTTAGAAACCAATTTTGAAATGGGACCACATTGCAGCCACTAGCTTTCCAATACAAAAAGAATTATCAAAATTGCTATGAACAAAAAATTTGGAAAGACAGAGGCGGTTCGTAATGTAATTCGTATTATAATACAAAAATGAAATTTTCGAATTCGATTATGGATGAAATTGTCTTTTTCTATGAAATCAACAACTGTTCCGCTTTTCAATTACTTCATTTGGATTGTTTTTGCTTTTTTAGTTGTATTTTTTACTTCCCATATGTGTGCTATATATCAAGTAATGCATTCGTACAAAAAAAAGTTGAGATAATATTTTTCCATTACATTACGATGGTAGAGAATGCCAAAAAAGTGGGACCCGGAATTCCGTCTATAGCCTAAACGGATGGACCGATTAATGTCAAACTTGGTATGCAGCGTTATTTGGCGACTCTCCAGAGGGGTTTTTTGAATGAATTTTTTTGGACCAAAAATAACGGTACTTTTCATATACCGATTTTAGTCAAAATGAAATATCTTGAAAACGGCTCAAACGGTTTTGTTTAAAAAAATCAAATGTTAGTTTTAGGCTAAGGTCTATCTTCTAATGAAATTTTTTTTTTGGAAAATCATTTACTAACGGTACCTACCATAGAACCGAACCGTTTTTTTTTTTTTAAATCCGATTATCTCCGAAACGAAACGAAGCATTTATACAAATTTCCGAAAAAATAATTTTTGGATTTTTAAAAAAATTTGAAAATTTGTTTTTTAAATTAAATTTTTGAGAACGGGACATTGAATTTTTTTAAAATTTTGTTTTTATATGTTGATTAGTGATTTCTACAAAATGGCATACCAATTTTATTTTAAAACATTTTTTCCAAAAAATTATTTATAAAAAATTTGTTTTTTAAAAAACCGGCTCTAACGATTTTGAAAAATTTTTTTCAGATTTTATTTTATTTAAAAAAAAAACGAATTTTATTTATTTTACAAAATTCTATACAAAAAGTCTTAAAAATTTAAGCAACTTTAACTCTAACAGCAAGTTCGTGCGACCCAATCGAGCATTACACTCAAGCTCATTTACGTGAAGTCTGAGTTCGTCATTCGAGGACATCCAGTCTTAAATTGCCAATAAAATTGCATCAATGTTCAAAGCAGCAGTAATTTCATTTTAGGAACAAAAAATGGATGATCCTTCAGTTTTGACAGTTCTAAGAAATTTCGAAGTTTGCGAAATCGATCGAAATGAAGAATGTGATATTTTATTTTACGTAAAATTGAAAAGCAATTTCAATTCACTTTCGGTCGAATTACGGATCATGTACCATTAGATCGAAAATAGTGATGAGCATAGCTCTAAAACAAGACGTGTTAGGAATAAATCTGTTAACAGTTTTGAAATCAGCACATGACAAAGTTCGTTTGAACGAAATAAATGTTTTTTTTTTTAAGGATGACTCAACAATTGTTAATTTATTATCAAAATGTCAACGGATTAAGGACAAAAACCAGCAAGGTTATAAAAATATAAATAATATCCAACATGACGTAATCGTGCTAACTCAGACATGGTTGAACTCTTCTTATATTGACCCTGAGTTTTTTGATAACACCTATCAATTTTTTCGACGTGATCGCCACATACTTAATGATTCAGCTTCTGTTGGTGGAAATAAAAATGTTTTCTGGATACAATTATGCGGTTCTAACTTATATTCCACCTAATTCTAGCATCGAAATCTATGAAAATTTGCACAGTTCCCTAGAGACGATATTTGAAAAGATTGATCCAACAGACGAAATCATAATTATTGGGGACTTTAATCTTCCCAATTGGAATGGTGCCGTTCAACTTATGATAATGTCTATTTCCCCACTAATGCTTCGAACACTAACGAATTCTGCTAAATAGATGGTATGGCATCTTTTGGCTTAAATCAGCTGAATGGAGTTAAAATGAAAATGGAAGAATATGTCGCCGTTGTCGGTTATCCCACACCGAAAAAAAAAAATTTAAAAATAACAGCTATTAAATTAACATTTTTGAGTGACAAAAGTCGTCCAACAATTAAAATATCAATATTGATATTTTATCATATCATTTTGACTTTTTTTTCATTTTAGGTGGATAGTGAAAATTTCACTTTGACAGTTAAAATATCATTTTGACATTTTTTTAAGTTTAAGTGGATAGTGAAAATTTCACTTTCACAATTAAAATAACAATGTTGACTAGATTTTACGTTTTTGTTTATTAAAATGAAACCTATTTCTTTCTTTTTCTTTTTTATTATTTTTATTATTTTAAGTATTTTCTTTCTTTTTTCAAAACATTACTGAAAGTGAATATTCTTTACAAAAAAATGGTGATATTATTTTTTCTATTATTATAGGTGATATAATATTGTTTTGTTATTTTCTCCCAAAATATGTGAAGAAAAGTCTTATTCAGTGCCGGTTTAAGCACTACCGGCGCCCCTGGGCAAGATTGCAAGTGGCGCCTCTAAAAAAAATTCATCTAAAAACAATTTTTTAAAATCACGAAAAAAAGCAATAGCAGATTATGTCTTACCTCTCATATACTTGTTAATGCATTTATTAAAAATGTGCAGTGTATTAACTTAAAAAGGTTAACTTGAAAAAAAAATTAATTATTCATGTCATTTAGGCTCAATTGACAAGACTACCTTTATCTCTGACTTTTTTGTTTAAACACATTTAAAGATTAGGTACAGTTGGTTTTATTTGAACAATATTTTTCCAAAAACTTTTTCAATGTCGTTTTCGATTGGAATCACTCAATGATTCACTCATTCTGAAATCCAATAAAAAACTTTGAATCGCTTCCACCCAATTCTAAAATTTAATATCTGTATTGGTGAAAAATCAAATATTTTGTTTTTGTTTTTTCACTAGGAGAATAAAAAACTTGCAGCACGCTTCTTAATGATTCCAGACGCTTCCGGACGGCCAATCGAAAACAACATACCTTTATAAGTATAAGGTTTGTTCGTTGTGAGCTCTATGGCACTCTGGGTCGCTCCCAAATTCGTTGTCAAGCGTTTTTTGTAGCTCCTTTTTCAACCAGAGTTATTTCCTCTGTGTTCGATGTTCGCTGATGAAACTAAAGCTCTGAGGTGTTCGATGTAAAATGAAAACCCGAGAAACTCTAATTTTTTTCACAGTTAATTGAAATGACTTAGAGTGCCCTGGAGGGGGGAACAACGAATAGACCTATTTTTTTATTCTCACACACAAACGTAGTTTTTATGAGAAATGGAGAAGCTGTCAATTTTTGGCATTTCTGGATTTTGGGTTTACGGGATTTTGGGATTGTGGGTTTTCGGGATTTTGTGTTTTTGGGTTTTCGGAATTTAGGGTTTTCTGGATTTTGGGCTTTCTGGATTTTTAATTTCGGGATTCTGTCCGTCTCCCTTCTCTTTCCTTATTCATTATTATAGGGGCACCTTTGCAAAAATTAAATTGGTAGGAGGAATATTAGGATTGCTTTAGTCTTTCAAAAGAAATTGGGGCGCCTTGTTCTTCAAAGATGAACGAAGATTTTGGACACCATTGTCCTTCCGGAAGCCAAATAAATTAACCCAAAATTGGGGGGCGCCTTCATTCTTCAAAAAGTTTAGGACAAACAATACGAGCGCCGTTGAAAATGTAAAATAGAAAAAAATTGGGGCGCCTTTGTGAATGTAAAAAAAAATGAAACATCGATTGGAAAGACTTCGTTATTTATATAACTTTTGTAAAAGTTCGGGGCGCCTGTGGCGCCCCTCAATTCTTGCGCCCCTGGGCGACGGCCCAGGCTGCCCCCTCCCCCCCTAAAACCGGCTCTGGTCTTATTGCCGATCAAATTTTCTCAGTAAATCATACATTTTACTTCGAAAAAACAAAAAGCGCTTTTCAATTAGTACACATTTAGAATTTTTTATGTAATATTTTTCAATAATTTGGAATGAGAAATTGATATGAAAAATGATAATAAAATATCAACAAAAATTTCCAAAATGTGACATTTAAATATAATCCTGATAATAAAAATATTGTTTTAACATTTGAAATATCATAAAATACATTTTATACAGCATCTTTTAAAAAATGTTAATTTGATATTTAAAAAATGTTAAATTGATATTGGTTTTTTTTTCGGTGCATGCGATTCAAAACTTGTTCACGAGCCCTTACTATTTGTTTAAATTTATCCATATGCGATATACTTAATTTTTGTAAAAAACATACCTATTGAATTTGATTTTAAAAAATGTAATTTTACTCACCTACTTAATTTACTACTCGAAATTAAGTGGGATGTATTATTTTTAAATTTGAGTTTAGATGTAATGGTTTTAAGTTTTTATGAAATTATATTTGATTGTTTTTTGGATACTATCCCACTGCGCGAATTAATATCTTTAAATAATAACCCGCCGTGATTTGATTCACATTAAAAAACTGTTATGTATCTTGAAGTAAATAATATGAATAAAAAGTATGAAGTATGAATGTCAAATAAAGATCCTACTTCTTATGTAAAAGAAACCTTGCTTATATAAATAATTATTGCGGTACAACATTACGCAATTTACATGCACACTCTATTTTGTTATACCTAGATTTAAGCCTAACTTTGTGGTTTGAATTGACTAATAAATGAACTGTCGTGCTAACCGGTTGTTTTTCAATATATAATATTGGCGACGGTAAACCTACGAAATCACGTGTGTGAAAAGAAAAAGTTTTGCACAGTTGTTTAACTGTACCTAATATAAATTTTTAAATATTTTGTATAAAATATCGGAAAGTTTAAAAAAAAAAAAATTATATTTTGTATAAAATATCAAAAGTTCACAAGCCAAAATGACATTAATTGGATCCATCGAACAATTTGTAATCGGCGATGACTTCGACGAGTACTTGGAGAGGATGGATCAATTGTTTCAAATAAACCTAAGAAAATCGTAAAGTGGCATTGTTCCTGACATTAATTGGACCAGATGCGTATAAGCGAATTAAGTCAGTGCTTTTGCCTGACAAACCAACGTCAAAAGCGTATAAAGAATTAGTCAAAGCGATTAAACCTCATTTTGCTCCTACAAGAAATTTGATAGCCGACAGATTCAAGTTCTACACGTGCTCGCAAAAACAAGGTCAAACTGTAGAAGACTACATATTTAATTTAAAGCTATTAGCCGCAAATTGTGAGTTTAAGTCGTTCTTATCAGAAGCTCTACGAGATCGTTTGGTAAGTGGAGTCAATAACGCACAACTCCAAACCAAATTAATGTCTACCAAAGACTTAACCTGGGACAGCGCTTATGAAATTGCGCAGTCATTCGAACTAATTAGCAGAGAGCAGCGGAACATGAACTCAACGCTGGATATACATAAATTGCATCACAAGCAAGTTGCGGCAAGCAAAGGTTCTCCAAAATGCACTAAGTATACCACGAAGCATGCCAAAAGGGCCTGTCCAGCTCAAGATTGGGTTTGCTATAGTTGCGGACGGAAAGGCCACTCATCAAAAGCATGTTTCTTCAAGCACAATAAGCAGAAAAAATACAAAAACCACATGCAGAAGCCACATGTCAACGAATTAAAGCTGGGTTCTCTTCATTGGATGGACAGTTTTGGAAAGCCAGCAGTTAGAGACGTTAATATCGAGGGAAACGTTGTCAGCATGGAGATTGATACGGGAGCGGCGGTGTCGGTGATATCCGAATATGATTATTTAAGTTTATTCCCATTTTTAAGTATATCTCCTGAAAATAATTTGCCTCCATTACAGGTGGTTACAGGTGAAGAGGTTCAAATCACTGGCGACATTTGTGTTACAGTGGAAGGGTGTTTTGAATTGCCGTTGTATATCATCGAGTCGAAGAAAAATTTCAAACCACTTCTAGGGAGAAACTGGCTCGATAAAATGGTACCTAATTGGAGAGAAATTTTTTTGGAAAACACATGGCTGAACTCGATAACCAACGAAATTAATTGCGAAGCTAATTTATTTGAACAAATCAAAGTAAATTTTCCAAAATTGTTTGAAAGGTCAATAGATCCGATTAAAGATTTCAAAGCTCAAATTATAATAGATCCTAACGCTAAAGCTAAGTTTTGTAAGCCGTATACAACCCCTTTAAGTTTGAGGCCACAGATTGAAGCAGAGTTAGGAAGAATGTGTGACGAAAAAATAATTGAACCAATCCGTTATAGTAGGTGGGCAGCACCATTAGTTTGCGTTTTAAAGAAAAATAATACGGTTAGATTGTGTGGAAATTTTAAAGTCACAATAAATCCAGTAATTGAATTGAATGTATATCCATTTCCTTTAGTTGATGAAATTTTAGCTGGAATGAGTGGCTACAAAATCTTTTGCACTTTAGATTTGAAGCATGCATACCTTCAATTAAGGGCCGAAGAAACTTCTCAAGATTTTTTGGTTATAAACACCCTTTATAAATTTTTAAGGGTTCCATATGGAGTGTCTGTAGCGCCAATGGAATTTCAAAAGACTATGGACACAATTTTGAAAGGTTTAGAAGGCGTAGAGGTGTACATAGACGATATTCTTGTAGCAGGTAGGTCCACGGTAGAATGCAAAAATAGAGTCAGGCGTGGAGAAACCATGTTATATGGTATCTGCTACTATCAGTACAGCTGACAAAAATTATTCTCAACTCGACCGCGAAGCTCTAGCTGTAGGCTTTGCGATAAAGAAATTCCACAAATTTGTTTTCGGTTATAGTTTTATAGTCTATACCGACCACAAACCTCTAGAAAGCTTGTTGGGAGATCAAAAAGCACTAAGTAATATAGTGTCGATTCGGTTCCACAGGTGGATATTGTTTTTGTCAACATACAATTGTAAAATTACATATAGACCAGGGAAAAAGTTACAAAATGCAGATGGCCTATCGCGTTTGCCACAGAACAGCCCGACTGGCGTAAGTGAATATAATTTAAATTATTTTATAAATTATTTTGGTTCTCAAGGAGGCAGTATTCCTTTAGATGTCAAAGAAATTGGTGTAGCCACAGTTAAGGATCCAGTACTACTTGCGGTCATGGAGTGTACAAAAGAAGGTTGGCTAAAATATAACGAGAAAAAGAACCCTAACACGTTGCTGACTTCTTTTTACAAAGTGAGAAAATCAATAAGTGTTAATGGTAATTGTCTATATTATGGAGACAGGGTTGTTATACCATCAATTTTCCAAGTTAAAGTACTTAACATTTTGCATGATCAACATATAGGTATAGTTCGCATGAAATTATTAGCAAGGGATAGTGTTTGGTGGCCATTAATAGATACAAAAATAGATTTGTCAAAAGCTGTATTATTTGTCAAAAAGGGCAAAATAAAACAAAAGATTGTCCAAATTTTACATGGAACAAAACTTATTTTCCATTTGAACGGATGCATGTTGATCTTTTTTAATTTGGTGGAAAAGATTTTTCAATAGCTGTAGATGATTATAGTAAATGGATTTCAATTTATATTTTAACGAAGACTACAGCATTGTCCATTATTGAAAAACTTAAAAATTTGTTTTCCATATTCGGCTTTTGTAAAATACTAGTTAGCGACAACGGTTCACAATTTTCTAGTTATGAATTTAAAATGTTTTTAAAGACAAATGGAAATGAATATTTACCGAGTCCGGTTTACCATCCGGAAAGTAATGGGTTAGCAGAAAGAGCCGTTGCTACTTCCAAGAAAGCTTTAATCTCTTATTTAAATGGTACCATAGCTGATAAACTCTCCCTCGAAGCAAAAATTTTAAACTTTTTATTTAAATACAGAAATACACCCACTACTGTGATAGGAATTTCGCCAAGTCAAGTAGTTTTTGCGTATAAACCTAGAACTTTATTAACATATGTAAACAATGATAAAGATAAACAAATAATAAAACCTGTACAAAATGAATATAAGAGAAAGAAACTGGAAGCCTATGAACAATTTTTGGATGAAAAAAATTATTCACTAGATTTTGTTGTTAATGAAAAAGTTTTATACCTGAATCCAAATAATTGCTATGCCAAATATATACCCGCAATTATTATAAAACAAAATACTTACATGTTTTATACAATAGAATGTAACAGCTGACGAAAAATTGTTCATAGAAATCAGTTAAAAAAGTACGAATATAATTTGTACATCCCTCCAGATAATATAAAATTTAATAAAGAAGAAGAGTCAAAAGATGACTTTAAAGAAAATGAAACCATAACTAAAACTGAAAAAGAGAAAGAAATAAATATAAGAAAAAAGAAAATGCTTACAACTAAAATAAAAATTATAAATGAACAGTATCGAAAAAAACTAAGAAACCAAAAGCCTGTAAAATATAGATATTGAAATATTTTATAAAGTTTATCCAATTCAAAATTAATGAAAAATACTAATTTTCTTGAATTTATAAAACTCATGAACTACGTTTACAATTTGAATTTTTATACAGGGTGTCCCACAGTCACCGCCCCAAACGAAAACCATGGATTCCTGAGGTCATTTTAAGTCGAAAAACTTAAGAGGTAATTTTCTCGTTTTCGTCCCGTTTTCGAGTTACCACGGTTTATATGATTTTTGTTCTCTTTTCCCTTATCTGGCTTTATCTTTGCCAAACTACGTTTGATTTGAAAAATTTTTTTTACAACCAAACAAGAATTTATTACAGTTTTAGTTTGTCTCAAAACTTTTTTTTCTGCGGACAACCGTTTCTCCACAATTTTGCATCAAACACAATTTTCCTCGTTTTTTAAGTTGTTTTTTACACTTTCATATCATTTAAGTCAAAAAAACACGTTAATGAGTATTAACTTTTTGTGCTTTTTATTGAAGCCCAGTTTATTTTCATAAAAAAAATAAGTTTTATTTCATAAAAAAGGCTACTGAAATTAATTAAAAAAAAATAAACAATCTGAGTGAATTGAAAAAAAATAATTTTTAAATAAAAAATTAATTTAAATGAATTAAAAACTTTTTCTGAGCTATTGTGGTTAAGAAAACAACAAATAAATAAAGCTCAGAAAAAGACTGACTTCAAAATTCTTCTAGTCATATTCCAGAGACTATTTCTAATATCTATGGAGTTTGGTAATAACAACATAAGTCCAAAATCGTCATTTTGAGATAAATGCATTTTAAAGTTTGAAAAATTCGCCCAAAGCCAATTTTATTTAATGCAAGTATATTGGGATGCAATTATTTTTTAAATTATAATATTTACACAAATAAAGTAAGAAAAAATAATTTTTAAGCGTATTCATATTTTTTTTAGTGAGATATGTTTTTTTGACCCAACTATTTTTCGTTCAAGAATAAGATTATTTCAAGTTGTGTCCTTAGTGCCTACATTTTTTTTTAAAAAATTTTAATTTTTCGAACGAAGGAACTTAGTTGTGCTGTTTTGACCAAACACTTATTTAAAAGTATAAACATTTTTGATTGGTCAAAACAGCACAAGTTGGAGTTATGCCATTATGATCAAACATAATTTTAGAAAAAAGGAGTTAAGAAGTGTGGTTAGGGCCATTGAATATCAGTTTTATCCGATATCACTTGTGCGCCTCCACAATAAATTAAAACAAAATAGCGAGACATAAACAAATAAACAATACAACATTGTATCGATCTACAATGTTGGATCATAGCATATACCCTTCTGGTGTATTCTAATATTTATCTTGTAATAATAAACTGCGACATCCAAGCATCCACTGTTAGATGCTGTGTCATCATTTTAAGTAGTAATAAACTTCGACACCCAAGCATCCGCTAGAGCAACTGTAAGATGCTGTGTCATCATTTTTAAACAAAGAACATTGTAACGATCCCCAGTTGGATCATTCCAAATATCAAAATTATAATTTAATCTTAAGTTGGCTTTCGGGCAAGATACATCAAATCTTAAATTAACCATTGGACAAGACACATCCAATCTTAAGTGTACTTTCGGACGAGATACATGAAATCTTAAGTCGACCATCGAACAAGATACTTCGTATCTTTAGAAAACCTTTGAGATTCAAACTAATAAATTTATTTCTTTTTTAAAAAATATTTTAAAGAAGTTTAATTTAAAATTGGCGCAGTCGGTAGGATCTCATTAAAATAAAATGAGATTCAGTGATACGAATCAAAAAGAAAATCAAATTTAATAAAGTGAATAAGTGAATTAAACCAATCCATGTAAGGAACAATAAGTGTTTTAAATTTACAAACTCATAATTAAATCATTGATTACATAAGTGAATAAGTGAATTAAACCAATCCATTTAAGGAAAAATAAGTGTTTAAATTTTACTAATTCACAACCAAACTATTGATTGTATCGAGTAACGAAAATACTCAACACAATAAATCGATTAGTGAAAATAATCAAACCAAAACCAAATTAAAGTGCTTTATTGTATAAAAGAACAATAAAAGTGTTTTACAGAAAATATCCCAGCTCAAGCCAGTGCGTATGGCCTATGCTGAAATTTCCGTAGAGGAAGGTATTTTCAGAAAATTAACAAATTGATCAAAATAAAATTAAAAAGTGTACACTCAAAATAAAACAAAGTAAAATAAAATAAAAAATTGTTTAAAGAAAATTAAATTCAAAAATATAACAAAACAAAATAAAAATTATTTGTTTAAAACTTTTCTGTGAAGAAAAAAAACGCACATTAAAAAATTAAAATTTATGGTTCATATTATAAAGTAAAAACTTTTTGAATCCAACGGCAAGTGGCATGATCGAAAGCCCCAACGAATTCGAAAAATAGATGAAGAAGATCATCAATAAATTGAACAGAAATTCAAAAGAAAAAAGAAGCCTACAATTCAACCAACAAAGGAATCTAGAAAATCACACCATGGATCAACAAGCAGCAGCAGCAGCAGCAGCAGCAGCACAAAACAACAATGGTAACAATATTAATATTAATAACAATGTTTTAATTCCAAGAGTCTTAGAACTCAATCCTTTAAAGTATATAGAAAGATTATCTACTTTTGACGGTAAGACACAGGACTTACCTATTTTTATAAGTAACGTAGATGACATAATTCCAACATTACTGACATACAACGATCAAGGACAAAGAATGTGTATTAATTTATTAAAGTCCAAATTCATTGGTCGAGCTAGGCAAACTATTGAGATTCATTCTCACCTCACTCAATGGGCCGATATAAAGGCTATCCTAATTCAAAATTTCGGGGGATTCAAAAACAGTTATCAACTGTATGATGACCTCAGAGCAGCACAGTTCAAAGGTGATGTGCTTAAGTATTAGGTATAATTATATACAAAGAACTTTATCTTTGTTAAATCAAAAATGTTTACAGGAAAATAACCAGTTAGACGTTCCTAGAAATAACGAAACAGCCTTAAAAATTTTTAAAGAAAAACTTTCTGTTCATATGAGAACAATTTTATATTCCCTAAAGCCTTCCAGTATGGAAGCAGCACTCCACGAATTATCAGAAGCAGGTTTTGTAACTCATAATTCTGATTCAAAACCCCAATCCAAAAATGAAAATCCTAAAAATGATAGTAATTTTAGGAAAAATTCTAATAACAGAAATAATAACCATAATTACAATAATAAAAATAAAAGACAAAATAACAATTATCAAAGAACTTACGAAAATAAACAATATCCTCAACAAGTTGAACCAATGGATATAGATCCAAGTTCATCACAAGTAAGAAGAATTAACAAAACGAATTATATTAATAAAAACACTGAACATACAGAAGCAAATTTTCGGGATTCAGCCTCGGAAATTCACTTCCCTATATTAAGTTAGAAAAAGGGAACACTATTTTAAGACTCCTTATTGATACAGGAGCAACTAATAGTCTTTTGCGTGAACAAGATTCACCAAAGGAATATACAAAATGGCGTACTAAGCCTATGACAATACGAACCGCAGGAAATTCAATAACTGTAAATAAAGACGTAATAATACCAAAAAATAAATCTGCACTATCAGTGAGAACTGATTGTGAATTCCAAGTACATACCTTCAATGAAGAGTACAACGGAATAATAGGAAATAATATCCTGATCCCAAACGATGGGGAGATTAATTACAGGAATAGGACATTAAAATTGAACGGCATATTCATTCCATTTTTCTTCAGCGAAAATGAAGAGAAAGAATATGAAAGCTCAATCAATTATTTTAATGATATTAAACCTGTAGATTCCATATTAAATAATACAATAATTAAAGATCTGCGAATAGATCATTTAAATAAAGAGGAAAAACAAAAATTATTCAAAGCAATAAAAGAATGTGATGGAGCATTCTATAATAATCATTTATAGCAAAAAACAAAACCGACTTCCATGGATCAAAACTGGTTTTATGGTTTTTAAAATAGTTCCTATGGCTTAAAGTTAACGAAATGAAAATGGGACCACACTGCAGCCACCAGCTTTCCAATACAAAAAGAATTATCAAAATTGGTTCACTCAGTACAAAGTTATGCGGTAACAAACATAAAAAAAAAAAAAAAAAAAAAATACAGACGAATTGAATACCTCCTCCTTTTTGGAAGTCGGTAAAAAAGGTGATGATTTGACATTTACTAATCATGTAAAACATAACATCCCTACGGAGGATAACTCTCCAATTTACACAAGGATATACAGATATCCTGAAATCCACAAAAAGGAAGTGGATAGGCAAATAAAAGAAATGCTCGAATCAAAAATAATTCAGCATTCAACTTCGCCTTATAACGCCCCAATCTGGGTCGTACCTAAAAAAGAAGACCACGCTGGAAATAAGGAGTGGCGTATAGTCATTGACTATAGAAAATTAAATAATAAAACAAAAGAAGATAAATATCCCATTCCAAACATGGACTCAATATTAGATAAATTAGGACATGCAGTATATTTCACTACATTAGATCTAACAAAAGGTTTCTATCAAATAGAAGTAGAACCTAAAGACAGAGAAAAAACAGCATTTAGTACTTTATCGGGACACTATGAGTTTATTAGGATGCCATTCGGTTTAAAGAATGCACCCGCAACCTTTCAGAGACTTATGAATGAGGTTTTGAAAGATTACATAGGAAAAATATGTTATGTCTATTTAGATGACATTATAATATTTTCTTCCAGCCTACAAGAGCATATGGATTCACTCCATAAAATTTTAAATACGCTTAAGAACGCAAATCTTAAAGTGTCATTAAATAAATCTGAATTTCTTCGTAAAGAAACAGAGTTCTTAGGGCATGTAGTAACTCCCAATGGTGTTAAACCAAACCCGAAAAAAATTGAAACTATAAAAAAATTTCCAATACCAAAAACAGTGAAAGAAATCCAATCTTTCTTAGGATTAACTGGATATTACCGCAAATTTATCCATGATTATGCAGCTATTATAAAGTTAATGACGTTATGTCTTAAAAAAGATAGCATTATAAATATAAATGATGAAAAATACAAGGAGTCTTTTAATAAATTAAAAACTTTGATGACTACTGATCTAATAAATAGACATCCTGATTTCTCAAAAGAATTTATATTAACTACTGATGCAAGTAACTTTGCAGTTGGAGCCGTGTTAAGTCAAACACATGGACCTCTCTCACAATGCCGGTTTAAGCACTACCGGCGCCCCTGGGCAAGATTGCAAGTGGCGCCTCTAAAAAAAAAATTCATCTAAAAACAATTTTTTAAAATCACGAAAAAAAGCAATAGCAGATTATGTCTTACCTCTCATATACTTGTTAATTCATTTATTAAAAATGTGCAGTGTATTAACTTAAAAAGGTTAACTTAAAAAAAATTAATTATTCATGTCATGTAGGCTCAATTGACAAGACTACCTTTATCTCTGACTTTTTTGTTTAAACACATTTAAAGATTAGGTACAGTTGGTTTTATTTGAACAATATTTTTTCAAAAACTTTTTCAACTAGGTACATTAATGTCGTTTTCGATTGGAATCACTCAATGATTCACTCATTCTGAAATCCAATAAAAAACTTTGAATCGCTTCCACCCAATTCTAAAATTTAATATCTGTATTGGTGAAAAATCAAATATTTTGTTTTTGTTTTTTCACTAGGAGAATAAAAAACTTGCAGCATGCTTCTTAATGATTCCAGGCGCTTCCGGACGGCCAATCGAAAACAACATACCTTTATAAGTATAGGTTTGTTCGTTGTGAGCTCTAGGGCACTCTGGGTCGCTCCGAATTCGTTGTCAAGCGTTTTTTGTAGCTCCTTTTTCAACCAGAGTTATTTCCTCTGTGTTCGATATTCGCTGATGAAACTAAAGCTCTGAGGTGTTCGATGTAAAATGAAAACCCGAGAAACTCTGATTTTTTTCACAGTTAATTGAAATGACTTAGAGTGCCCTGGAGGGGGGAACAACGAATAGACCAATTTTTTTATTCTCACACACAAACGTAGTTTTTATGAGAAATGGAGAAGCTGTCAATTTTTGGCATTTCTGGATTTTGGGTTTTCGGGATTTCCGGATTTTGGGATTGTGGGTTTTCGGGATTTTGTGTTTTTGGGTTTTCGGAATTTAGGGTTTCCTGGATTTTGGGCTTTCTGGATTTTTAATTTCGGGATTCTGTCCGTCTCCCTTAAATTGGTAGGAGGAATATTAGGATTGCTTTAGTCTTTCAATAGATATTGGGGCGCCTTGTTCTTCAAAGATGAACGAAGATTTTGAACACCATTGTCCTTCCGGAAGCCAAATAAATTAACCCAAAATTGGGGGGCGCCTTCATTCTTCAAAAAGTTTAGGACAAACAATACGAGCGCCGTTGAAAATGTAAATTAGAAAAAAATTGGGGCGCCTTTGTGAATGTAAAAAAAATAAAACATCGATTGGAAAGACTTCGTTATTTATATAACTTTTGTAAAAGTTCGGGGCACCTGCGGCGCCCCTCAATTCTCGCGCCCCTGAGCGACGGCCCAGGCTGCCCCCCCCCTAAAACCGGCTCTGCTCTCTCATTTGCTTCACGCACCTTAAATAAACATGAGTGCAAATATAGCACTATAGAAAAAGAACTACTGGCTATAGTTTGGGCTACAGCTCAATTTAGGCATTACCTTTACGGTAGAAGATTTCTTATAAAAACTGATCATAGACCATTAGTATGGTTACATAATCTTAAAGAACCAAATAGTAAACTCCAAAGATGGAAAATAAAACTAGAAGAATACGACTTCGAAATACAGTACATTCAGGGAAAAGAAAATAAAGTAGCAGACGCACTTTCTCGTATTAAAATAGAAAACAATAATATAAATATGATAAACGAAGATAATGAGTTACATACTCAACACAGTGCAGAATCAGACAGTTCTTCTTTTATACCTATTAGCGAAAAACCTCTAAATTATTTTAAGAGACAAATTGTTCTTGATGCCAACGCAAATGGTGATCATACAATTATATTCCCGCATGTTGGTAGAAGGAGAATTACATTTAGAAGCACTAGTCCAAATGAAGAATTATATTTAAAAATAATAAATCAAATCGATTTAAATATCACAAATGCAATTTATATTGAAAATGATGAACATTTTAACGATTTTCAAAGCATATGGATTAAAGAAAATAAACTAAAAAAGAATATACTATTGCGAAGTAAGAAAATACTTAAAGACTTGAATATAAAAGATGCACATGAATTGATACTTAAAACTCATAAAGATTTTAATCATATAGGTATCGATAAACTTTACTTAGAACTTACAAGAGAATATTATATTCCGAATTTTAAAGAATTAATTAATAAAATTTTGAACAAATGCCATTTTTGTATGACAAAAATAGATAGAAAACCGATAAAATTACCCTATGAAAAAACAATTACACCCAAAGGACCACATGAACATTATCATTTAGATATCTGGTTCAGGGATAAAAACAGAAAATACCTAACTTGTATTTATAAATTTTCAAAATACGTAGCCGTAGAACAAATAAAAAATAAAACATACATAGACGTTATGAACGCTATGACAAAAATATTTTCGTACATGACTAAACCCAAACTTATAACTTTAGATAACGAAAATGCTTTTATGGCAGAAACATTAAAAAACTTTTTATCGAATAACGATATAGAGGTACATTACTGTACAGCAAACAGACATACGGGCAATTCCGACATTGAAAGATTTCATAGTACTTTAAACGAACAACTTAGAATCCTATCTCAAATAGAAAAAACAGATGAGCCATTCCCTTTAATAGATCAAGTTATTAACATTCTTTCTATTTATAATAACACTATACATTTAACTACCAAAGAGAAACCTATTAATGTTCACTTAAATAAAGTAAACAATGAAATAATTTATAAAAATATAGAAGAAAAAAAAGAAAAGATATTAAACAAATTAAATGAAAAAAGAAAAGACGTTGACATTAATGAACAATTCATAAAAACGACAACACAAGAACGCATTAAGAATAAAATTATACCAAGACATAAGAAAGCAAAGGTAATAAGTAAAAATAATAAGAAATATATAATAAAAGAAGCTAAACGCACTCTTCACAAAGACCAATTTAGAAAAAATAAAAAGTTTCAAGATGACATATCATTCCATTCTAGATCCTTCAGTGAAAGCATATCGAATAATGCTACTTTCGGGGAAAATTCCGACAATATTGACAATATTGACGATATTGACAACTCTCAACCTAGTACAAGCGGAGTTAGAAATAATTGACTTGAATCAAGGAAACGGGTTTACAACTATACAATTAGGAGAATATCTAATCATAAAAAGATTTAATACAATCCTTCATATCATTAATTTAACTGAATACGAGAGAAATATAGACATAATGGAAAGAAACATTAATAGATTACCAGAAGAAAACAACAATTTGTTAAAGAAAATGATAAAAATAAAAAATGAATTCAAAATCCTTTTACCACACCCCAAGGAAAATAGGCCGAAACGTGGACTAATAAATATAGTAGGTACAGGACTAAAATTTTTATACGGAACAATGGACGATAACGATAGACAAAACATCGAAAAACATCTAAAATTAATCGAAATTAACGAACATAATGAAATAACAAACCTTAACGATCAGATAATAATTAACGATAAATTTAATAAGCAAATTAAAATACTTACTGATACCTTAAACAATGAAACAAAAGATATAATACAAAAAATAGATAACTTTATAGGAACTTATGATTATGAAAAAGACATAGCTAAGATCCAATATGAAATAAAACTAAGAGAAAATCTTGACTACTTACACGAAGATATTGAAAAAATTAAGGAAGTAATAATGACTTCAAGATTAGGAATACTTAGTAGGGATATACTTACTACAGAAGAAATAGAAAAATACAATATTAAAATAAATAATTTAGAAGACATCGAATTAAGCCTTGCATTGTATAAAGACAATATAGTTTTTATAATTCAACTACCAGAATACACAAATGAAAAATATAAAAAATTATATATACAACCTATTCCTAATAAAGAAAATAATTTGCAATTATACATAAATAAACATTTATATCTAACTAATAATGAAATTGTATATGAAGATACAAAATATATTAAAAACTTGAAACTTATAAAAGATAATTGTATTGAAAACCTTTTTAACGCACAAATGCATTGTAACTTTATAAAAAACCTAAATGAAGAGATTTTAGAAATAGGAAACAATAACCTTTTACTTATAAATGTTAAACAGCAAATACTTAATCAAACTTGTAATAAACAAAAGATTTATGTTAAAGGAACCTATCTTATTAAATTTCAAAACTGTCAAATAGAAATAAACAATGAAATCTTTGAAAGACAAAATTATAAACATGAAATAATAATACCTAATACAATGTTAGATATTAATTAGGTATACAAGATTTGAAAAACTCACATTTGAGAAATTACATTATCAAAATATTAATAATTTAAAGGAAATTATAGAACTTAAGCATAATCATAAAAAGTCAAACTTGACAGTATATTTTATCATTTTAACTATTTTAATTACATTAATCATTTATGCTTATTCGAAATTAAAAAATAACAAAAGGAAGTTAATAAATAATGTAAATCTTCCAACGGTCTCATTTCAACCATTAGAAGACTCTAAAGGGGGAGGAGTTTTATCCGATATCACTTGTGCGCCTCCACAATAAATTAAAACAAAATAGCGAGACATAAACAAATAAACAATACAACATTGTATCGATCTACAATGTTGGATCATAGCATATACCCTTCTGGTGTATTCTAATATTTATCTTGTAATAATAAACTGCGACATCCAAGCATCCACTGTTAGATGCTGTGTCATCATTTTAAGTAGTAATAAACTTCGACACCCAAGCATCCGCTAGAGCAACTGTAAGATGCTGTGTCATCATTTTTAAACAAAGAACATTGTAACGATCCCCAGTTGGATCATTCCAAATATCAAAATTATAATTTAATCTTAAGTTGGCTTTCGGGCAAGATACATCAAATCTTAAATTAACCATTGGACAAGACACATCCAATCTTAAGTGTACTTTCGGACGAGATACATGAAATCTTAAGTCGACCATCGAACAAGATACTTCGTATCTTTAGAAAACCTTTGAGATTCAAACTAATAAATTTATTTCTTTTTTAAAAAATATTTTAAAGAAGTTTAATTTAAAATTTATCTTTGGAAATAGTTTACTTAGAGTTATGCAGTTAAGACCAAACGAAAATAGATTTTTTTTAAATAGTTCTGCATATTCAACTCATTTTCGAAAAAAATGGACTTATGCTGTTAATACCAAACTCCATAGATATGTTTGCTGATTATTTTAAAAGTGCCTTCGAAGATTTCTCTTCAACAAGCACTTCTTTTATCTCTCCTAACACACTAGAATATACACATGTTAATTCAATTAATTTTTCTATTTATGAGGCTGCTATACTCGTACGTGAAAATATTTTAAAACTAGATGAATGTTTTAGTCCTGGTCCAGATGGTATACCATCATTTATGTTAAAAAAATATGTGTCTTATATTTCTTATCCATTGTTTATTCTTTTCAACGAGTCTTTAAAATGTTGTAAATTCCCAAGCATTTGGAAATATTCTTATCTAGTACCAGTTCATAAAAAAGACCCTATGAACTTAATAACATATTCTTTTACTTGTTCGTCTGTTATATGTGAAAATCAACATGGTTTCGTGAAGAAAAAATCAACGGTCACTAATTTATTGCAGTTATCTACTTTTTGTTTGGATTCATTCGTCGATATCGTCGGCTCAGAGTGTAAACCTGCTAACTCCATTAAAGTAAATTTTACAGGAGAGAGAAAAAACTTCTCAAAATGGTTTTTATCAATTTAAAAGAAAAATCCAGAATGCCATTTTGTGTGTTGAGTACTGAGTAGTGCTCTTTATTTCTATACGAAAGCAGATTCAAAAAGCGTAGTAGTTTCGTATCTTTTTAGTATTTTTGTGAGTTAGTAGGTTTTCTTCTGTTAGTAATGCAAAAAATATTGGATTTAGCAGGTTTTCCTACAATAATAAAAACAATGTTACGAATTGTTTAAAACAGGGTAATTCAGGAGGAATGTGCCAAGAAAATATTCATATAGGAGTGGGGGGCTGGTATTTCCCAGACCTACAGACAGGTCGGGCAATTTTCTAAAAAATTGACTTAATTTGGACAAAAAAAATACAAATCAGCAGTTACAGCTACAAACTATAAAGTGGTGTACCTTTTTGCTATCCAAAAACCTCGACTATTTTCTTGTTTAAAGCTGTTTTACGAAATTGTTTTTGAAAAATTAATTTTGAAAAAAAAAAGTTTTGAAAAAAAAAATTATAAATTTTTTTTTTTAAATTAATGCAAAACGTTAATTCCCTTCGAAAAAAGAACAAAATATTTCCGGGTGGAAAATTGTCCATGTAAAACTCACAATAGGGCTAGTTGACACCAAGAAGAGTATAAAATAATAATGTGTAGTTCATTTTTACACGTATCAGTGTCAAATACAGAATGGAACTGGGTACATAATGCGGTTCTTATGCAGACCGACTTTTTGCATTAGGATTTTTTCATCATCTCTATCACCCTCATGTTAACTTCAGGTGATTTGAATGCCAACCATGTAATCGAGAATGAAGTTTATTACATATTATGAGAATAGGTACTCTTATTGAGATAAGCTGTTATAATGAGATAACTGTTGATTTAAGAAGTTTTGATGGAGTTAGTAGGAATTCTTTGGTAATAATGGAGTTAGCTGTTTTACTCATCACGCAATTTGGCTGACTTATAAGTGGAGTTGAACGAAATTTTTGATGTCAGACATTGCGCCTTCCTTAGACCTTTCAAACTGAATACATAACTCAATTTTGGCCAAAAGTGGAGTTAGCTGGCTTACACTCTAAGCCGACGGTATTATAGTGTTATGTTTAGAAGAAACCGTTCTTGTCAATTTAAAGCTAATTCTGGTGTTCCTCAAGGGAGTCACCTTGGCCCTTTGCTGTTCATTTTATTTATAAATGATCTTCCATCTGTATTGAAACATTCAATGACATTAATCTATGCTGATGATGTAAAAACATTTAGAAAAATTAATTCCATTACGGGCTGTGAACAACTACAAAATGATCTAAATACATTTTGGGAATGGTGCAACAACAATCGTTTAATTTTAAATATAGACAAGTGTAAGACAATGAGTTTTAAAAGCAAACGTAATTTAATTAATTATGACTACCGTTTAAACTCGACGCGTTTACATCGTGAATCTAGTTTTTCTGATCTCGGAATCGTATTAGACTCAAATTTAACATTTATTGACCACTTCAATTATATTATAAAGAAAGCTAATAAAATACTTAGCTTTGTGAAAATTGTGATTTCCGTGATCCTTATGTAATTAAAATCCTTTATGCTTCTCTTGTCAGACCAATTTTTGAATACGCATGGAGAAAAATGATCGGTTAAAAATAATGTAAAACTCGTGTAAAATTAACAGAGGGAGATTGTTAATATAGCACCTGCAAACTAACCCGGTTAAAATTACAAGAGTCGATTCGGTTATTAAAAATTGTTTAATTTTACCCATTTTCTCGGTTAAAGGGTACTAAAATTATTTTAACCTATCTACAATCTACTCGGTTAGATTTTGTCTAAAAATAATAGGTCGGATTAACCGAGTAAGTTAGTTAAAGTTACACAGTAAAAAGATTAATGTAACCTATTTACTTGATTACATTTACAAACTTACTCTGTTAATATAACCCATTTTTTCGGTTATTACATATAGTTCTAGAACAGAACTACCTATTTACTCTGTTATTTTAAACTATCTTATTGGTTGAAATAGCCTATATACTTGGTTATTATCTTCTTTTTTTGATTAAAGTAGCCAATTTACTCGGTTAAAATAACCCGTTGCTCGGTTGGAGTAACCAATCTACTCGGTTCAAGTAGCCAACCTATTCGGTTAGTGTAGCCTACCTACTCGGTTGGAGTAGCCAATCTATTCGGTTAAAAAGCCAATAATCTTTTTCGCATTTACATACTTACTCGGTTGAAGAAGCCAATTTTTTCGGTTAGAGTAACCCACTACTCGATTGTAATAGCGAATCTTTGCGTCCAAAATATTCTCAATAAATGATAAAATAAATCATATGTATGCATAGAATAAATATATTTTATCGATAGTTAAATGGTTCATTTAATTTAATTAAAACAAAGTAATTATTCAAAATTATCTTTAAAATAAAGTGACTTATTAAAAGCTGCAAGGTGAGATAAAAATCTTCTAGTTTTTAAAACTTGATGAGATCGTCACAATAACATCTGCGTCCGTTAGAACATCAGGTATGAATGCTTCACGAACTTCCGCCTTTGATGGTCGCCAACAAATTTTTTGGACCCTCAGTTACGGTGAGAAGTGAAGGAATCAAAAGTAGAGCGACAAGGTTGCTATCATCCTATGAATCTGGAAGGGAAATAAATATTTGAATAAAGATGAAAAATATCTTTTTCCTTAGGTGCCGAAATGCATTAATGATTATGAAAATAATTTTTTGTTGTCATAACTAATTTATAAAATGTATAAACTATTATTATAACAAAATTATGTTATTTTACTGACATTTTTCCAAAGACAGCAAGTTTTGCATAAATTTGTCCTTTCCATGGCGGTTCGCAGCTGATTTTTAGATGTGTGAAAACACTTTTTTAAGTCAGTTGGTGTTGTCAGGAAAGATAGAACTTCCGCATTTGATGGTCGCCAACATATTTTTTGGGCCCTCAGTTACGGTGAGAAGTGAAGAAATCAACACAAATGCAACTAAAAAAATTAAAAAAGATTGAAAAATACAATATAAATGTAGCAGTAAAACGATTCCTTTAATTGAAAAGTAAAAAATATCTTACCAAGAGAAAGCCGGTTTGTTGTTTCAAAGCTGGGAATTCTTTTAAGTATTCTTCAATGGTCATTTTTTTGCACTGCAGCAAACGAACTCTTTTTGTTTTTGTTCAAAACAATTATTGAACTAACTATATTTTTTTTAACTATTATTCATTTTAGTTTGACTAATATGAGAAAATATATTAAAAAAAAAGAGACCACGAGCACGACCGAACACTTGAAATAACATTCACAGACTGAGCTCTAAGCGGAAAAATGAATAAAACTCAGCTTCTTAAATTGATGTTGAAAGCAAACATAAAAATCACAAAAAATATGTGCATACCGTGGCAAATAATAAAATTGAGAAATAAATTTTTACTAACCAATATCCTAAACAGGACAATTCGGTTACTGGCAGCGGTGCGAGGAAATTGTTTCCCATTGACCACCAGCTGCACCTCGAACCGACACGAGAACAGCAATAAAACCTAAACACCACACTCTTGTCGTATTTAACTTATAAACACCAAATTAAAAAAAATGTGAGTACCTAACAGAGTGGATCTGAGTATGTTCGAACATGTTCGAGCAATTTCAATTTTTTAAAATGATCGTTCGTGCTCGATCGTTTTCTCTCTATACTCGTAAGTCATCTTACTCATAAACAAAAATACTCACAAACTAAACCATACAAATTGTTTGAGCAGATCGACTGTTCATAAACACTAGGCTTCCCCCTCGACGGGTCTCCACCTTGACGTTGGTGAGGGGGCTTACGCTCAATCCTCAAGCGGGCTAGTCACGGTTTCTAGCTCTCGAGCAGTTTCCCAACTACCGGCTAGGGTTTGGGCAAACTAAGAGAGGCCCACCCCTATGAAAAATGGAAGATTTAACAAAAATGAACAAAACCATAGCGGGGATATACGCTAAACGGTCGGTAGGAGTCACGGCTGCCGGCTTCGGCTTTGCCTCACGGTCTCAATATCGTGAGGAGAAGTCGCCAGTGACAAAATTTTCTCATATATACTTTTTATTTATTATTTTCCTGCTTATGTATCTAAATCCTTTTCTTTATTCATTTTTCCTTTTTTGTTTTCTTTTCTTTTTATTTTTTCCAAGATACATCCAAAATAAGCAGCGCGAAGAAATTAAAATAAACAACTCAAGCAAACACGAGCAAACCGAAGAGGAAGAGTATAATCTCCTCCACCCT
Source organism: Episyrphus balteatus (assembly GCF_945859705.1). Lineage (NCBI taxonomy): Eukaryota > Metazoa > Arthropoda > Insecta > Diptera > Syrphidae > Episyrphus > Episyrphus balteatus. The sequence goes on from NC_079134.1 coordinate 82,711,666, forward strand.
TTTGCGAAACTCGACATGGAAGATGGAGCTAGCGCGATTGACGTCGACGATGACGTCAGTGAGTTCTACTCAATCGCGAGTTCCAATTTATCGAACTCGTCCAGACGAAGCAGAATCACCAACTGCAAAAGGACGATCCATAGGCTGGGCAAACTGGACTGGGGCCAGATGTCCGATAAAGAAAGGATCAGGCTACACAACGCTCGTGCCTTTATGAACAGGAAGGGCTTGGGGAAAGCTAGTCTTGCTCCAAACCCCCCCTCTTCTAAAGGTCCGAGTAAGAAGACCGAGATGGGACCTCCTACTCCCCATGTTTCAAAACAAGGGAAGGGGAAAATCCCATCGACGTCGAGTGCTAAGGATTCGGTATTGGCAGACGAGCTATCGTCCAAAGCGGGTCTGATAGTGCGGACACACGTCGTTGTGCCGAGCATCTCATCAGCCAAAACAATCGTAACACCTAGTGGTACGATTGACCAAGCGGGTGAGAAAGACTCAACTGACGAGGGTAAGAATAAAGGGGGGTGCAAGGATAACTTGGTAGGGCAATGCCCGCAGGATATCCAAAACACTTCCTCGGAGTCTAAACCCGCAAACCGCACTCTCAACACCAAGGGTAAGGATAATATGGGGTGCAAATATAACTTGGTAGGCCAATGCCCACAGGTTATCCAAAACACTTCCATGGAATCCAAACCCGAGGACCGCACGTTCAGCACTACGGTTAAGGATAAAGGGGGGTGCGAGGACAACTTGGTAGGCCACTGCCCACAGGTTATCCAAAACACCTCCACTGCCTCTGAACCCGTAGACCTAACGAACACCACGGTTAATAGCCTAGCTACGGTCATCAACAAAAGGACCAGACAGCGAAAGGCTAGAGCGATCGACGAAATGGAATTACGCCGCCGTCAGAATCCCAACGCTGAAAGGATTGTCCGTCGCTTTGCCAAAAGGACTCCAGAGTCCCTTACGGCAAAAGAGCGAGTTGCACTGGACAAATCCAAACAGCGTTTGCGTGCAGCGGCAGAGCAAGGAATCAAAGACACACCTAGTTCCTCCAAAAGAGCTAGGAATGAGATTCACCAACCAACCAACTCTTCGCCTAACAAGACGAAGAAGAAATTCAAGACCTCCCGGGCTAGCGCAAAAGGCCACCAAGTCGCTATAGCTGATTATGGTAAGCCCATACGCAAGCTGACTGAGGATGAATGGCATCTCCTTGAACTAAGAATCCTGGAAGAAGTCATTGAGGCTATCGTCAAGAGCTGGACAGTTCCACTCTTCGGTAACCTTAAGACTGTCCATGCTTTCAAGGTGATGGACTGTGAGAACGACGTGACTCTCGAATGGCTCCGGGAGTTCATACAGAAAACGTCAGCTCCATGGCAAGGCGCCGAATAACGTCTCATTGACGTAAAGGAGATAAAAGATCTCAACAGACCTCTTGGAAAGCTGTTGGTCAAAGGCCCGACCCTTCCCAGCGAACGGCTTGAGAGATACATCCTATCTCTGAATAGTGATCTCTTGAGCAAAGAGTTTGAAGTGGTCAAGAATGAAAGAACGAATGATGGCACCGAAGTGGTGGTGAGATTGAGTCACAAATCTTTACCACTCCTGAGGAAGGTTGACTTCAAGGTACGCGTTGGAATCACAAGGTGCAAACTTAGATTGATTCGCAACGATAGAAAACAGGTTAGTAAAGCGATGAACTTAAACTTTATTATATAAATGGAATTGAAAATCTTACAAATCAATCTTCATCATAGTAAAGCCGCAACCACTAACCTTGTCTACCTCATGGAGAGTAGACAATACGACGCACAATGGGGCAAGATACCCTAAAAACTGGAATTAATTCGTTGGATGCATTTTTCATATGCATTTTTTAAACAGGTTGTTTACATAATGAATATATAGTATTTTAGATAATTTAGATAAGATTGTGAATATAAATATTTAAGTTTCAATTGAAAACATAGTTTTGAATATCTCTGAAAAAACCGACAACTGCAGGATAACGAAAAACACAACCGATCAATATGGTAGTTAAAAGTATTCTCCTTTATTCAAGTAAATCTATTCTACTCTATAGCTATGTATGTCTTATGTCTATTTTACAAATATAAATGTATTTGTCTTAATCTACTTAAATTACCTTATCTCTAGTTTTCTTAAAATCCTAAAATAACAATAAATGTAAATATAAGATAACGACGCAAGATACAATACATCCTCAATCACAACCATATTGCTCACAGATGTATGTCATAAAACACAATCTCTGAGCAATTACGGTTATGTTTGAAAGGGATCGACATGACCTAGCGTCGCTATTTATTTGTTCGTTAAATTCTCTACAGATAATTGAACATACTCCCGCCATTGGCATCATTGAAAATGTGTCAATTTAATGATTTTAGGGTAATGCTGATCTTCAGGAACGTCGTCGTTGGAAATTGGTAGAATTATTGTGGTGAAGATGCTGTATGTAGCAAGTGATGATTCTGCAAAGTATATATCAACTGGATACAACGATTTGAAATTATTCACCAGTGTCTTGAAGAGTTGTACAATGCACATCAGACGTTGTGTCATACCATTTTAATTTAACATCGAGGAGGCACCTTTGATGTCTTCATATGATGTCTTCTTGTGAGAATCCTAGACTCCATATGCAAGAACCAGTGTCAGAATTTTCTTCTTTCAGAACTCACTTATTCCGATTGGTAGGATTTGCAAGTTTTAACATCTGGTTGCAAATGCTTCATGGATTGGGATTTGAATAGTCGGTAAATATGACCCTTGTCATTATTTAAATCCAACTTTTTTATCTTCGTTTATTGACCATCTTACTTGTCATTATATTGATCAAGTGTGTTTAAGTCATCTAAGAAAGTGTGGTGTTACTGGCAAATTCGGTGCACACCAAGGTAATCATCTTTCGAATATATATACGTTTTTACTGAACTCGAATTTTGTCAACTATGTTAATCCTAGATGATTTTATCAAACACTCCACTGCATTCACTGGTATTATCATATCAGGATACAATTTTACTGAATCAACCACTTAACTCTTCTAGTTTTACCAATTCCATTGTTGTTGTTGTTTCCTGGTCGGTCCAATGCTTCCTTCGGTTCGAGATAAATTTACTTGTTATTCTAAGATAATGTTATCATATTTTTGCTTAGTGAAAATGCTCGTAAATAATTTTTACAATATTTTAATTCAAGCAATTTTTAAATATAGTAAATAAATTCTTTAATTATTCAAGATATTACAATGAATTAAGCCGATTTTCTTTACATTTTGAACGTGTATGGAGCATGTACTTAGGTATAACAAATACTTATAATATTTTATAAAAACACGAAATCAATGAATTTATTGTTCTGAACACGTACTACATCAATTGAATCATAAACAAGATATTTTTCTTAAACATAAAATGTTATACAAATTTAAATGTTTTGTTTGACATATTTTAATTTCTTTTTCAAATAACTATACAACTTTTTATAATTAAATTGAATGTTATATTGTTCAGTTAATTTATGCTAACAATATTGACTACAATTTATTTCAATTTATAAATGCGAGATATATTTTTCACTTATTTATATATTAGTTGTTTTGTATCCTTGCTAGGAAAAGGACGAGCAATGTACTTGAATTTGTCGAAGTCCCATTGCTTGTCCTTGCGTCTAGTGTGGGATAGAGGCCAATTTAACCAAAGATATTCTTTGATTCCCTGCCCCCTTCCACGGCTATAGGGGTATAATTTCTTTTTAAATATTATATTTTTAAATAAAATGAGCAAGAAGATGTCATTGGCAACAAGGAAATTATTTCTTCTTTTTGAAGCTTTTGTAATAAAAACTATCCAACTTGTTTCTGTATGGTAAATATTGAAATTTTTTAAATGGTTTGACACTGTAACTATATCCGTTACTTTGCCAAATCCAGAACTCCTTGGCAGTACTTGAGAACCTGAAATATAGAGCTTTCGATTAATAATTTTCTTTAAGTAGCACATAATCATACTGCGACAATAAGTATAAATAATAATAATCAAAGCTTTGGTAATTAATAAACCATCTTCTAGGAACATTTCAAGTTTATTTTCAGCCCATACGACTACTTCTCTGTTCCCTTTATTACTACAGTATTTTCGAAATATTATAGGCGATTTTAGCATTTTAATCAAAGGGGGTGATTCTTCATATAAACCCAAAACAAAAAAGTAAGACTTTTCATACAACAATAATTTCAATTCCATTTTGATATCCTTGGATATATCAATTAGTTTGAAAAAATACTTTAGCAGAGAATCTTCATTTATATTCCAATAATAAAGGTTAGTGGAAGAAAGAACTTTTAAACAAAATTTCGAAACACCAACTGTTACGAAATTGGAAAACTCTATGTTCATTTGATGTTTTAAATTTATTTTAAAATAAAATTGAAGTTTTTGATCAATATTATCAAAACCTGTTGAAATTGGAACACTTACGGTTTCCTTAACTTCTTGTTCCGCGGAATCCTTGCATTCCTTTAACATACAACTATTTAGGGAATTAAAAAATATTCCCATTAATTTTAGAGTTTGAGTTTTCGTTGGAACATTAACTATAAAATCTTGTTCATCAGAACTTAAGCAACTAGAACCTATTTCTACTGCTGATGGGTAAGCAATCCCATCAAGTTCTTTTTCATTATACAGATTTAACTCTGAAATTTGTAGATCTTGAGTCTCACTTGGATTACCAAAGATCATACTTTGTTCTGTTTTAGAACAAATCAATAGAGAATCTACCCTTTCGACTTTTTCAATTTCTTCTTTATCGGAATCTTCATAGTTCGAAATTGGTAGAACTTTAATTTCGATTGGATCACTAAGGATCCTGTTTACTTCTTTACTGAAAATTGGCTTTTCATTCACCAAAGGACCATCAAGGGTCACATCATGTTCCTCCGCTTTGGAAGATACAAGTTTTTTATTAGTTTGAAGATTCACGTCATGTTGTTCTTCGTAAGAACATGTTTCGCTCGAAAATAAGTGCTCTGCTTCAAATGACGAATCACTAAGGATAATCTCAGTTTCCGTACTAGGAACCTTTTTTTCTGCATGAAGCAAAGTATTGTGATTGCCATTGCAAATATCACAAGAACCTTCACCACAACTTTTGCTTAAATGTTTGCCTTTCAAACATTTAAAACAAAGTTTATTTGCTATTAACTTCTTCAACTTTTTCTTGTAGCTCAATTTAATAAATTTGGCACATTGATGAGTGAAATGAAAGGAATCACATCCCATAGCGCAATTATCGATTGAAGGTAAAGATGCCTTTAAAATAGGCTTTTTTTCTTGATGGGCTTTTAAAACTTGAGATAAGCTATCCTCCAAAGGAACCTTTTTCCTTTGAACTTCTGCAATATTTGAGAGCTTGGTTTGGCGGGTTTCGAAAACAAAACGCTTTTCTTCTGTAGCTTTTTCAGGATTTCTCAAGTCAAAATCATTTTTTACTGACTCTTGAGAAGAACACTCTACAAGGGGTTTCCACAACATACACTCTTCTCGAACATTCGAGAGTTGCGTTTTGGAACCAAACGTAAAGTTTGTATTTTCACACTCTTCATTTGAAGCTGTGTCTGAAGTTTCTATAGAAGGGTAATTGGATGCAAAGTTCCCGCTTCTTTTACCAAAGGTACAGTTTCTCAGTAATGGCCCTTGAGGTGCAATTTCCTCTAAAGGAACTAGTTTCCTTTTTTCTTCTCGCATATATGAGAGATATGTATCTGAAATACTTAGGATGTTTCTAAAAGAAGAATAATCCCCAACTGAATTAGTAAGAATTCTTTCGGATTTTTTAATTAAAAATTTGAGGTGTTCTGTTGTCTCATCCTCCGATCCAGTTTCTGACACATATTCATCAGATAACTGTTCGGCGCAATCTCTTGCCCTAAGAAGAGAACTTAAGCCTTCAGTGCCTGTTAGGAAGTCCTCCAAAACTTCCTCAAAGTTTTTAATGGCTCGTTTGAACCTACTAATCACTTTGCTCGACACCTTACACCTTGAAGCCTCATTTAATTTACTCCAAAGGTTCTTACCCGATTGTATATTGTTTCTTACCTTTGCAGCGCAGTTCGTCCTAAGGTATTGCATGTTACCACTGGCTCGTAAGTCTGAGTCGGTTTCCTCAAACAGCCAATCCCAGTGGTCCAGTTGTAGTTTCCATTCAGTTAATTGCTTCCTTCTCTCCTCAAGGCTGGCCTCAAGCATTTCCCTTTTTAAGCTTAAAATATGTTGCCCGATAATATATTGGATTTTTACAAGAGACATATTTTTAATTTATACGCGGAACACTTGGAGAAGAAAGAAACAAAACACAAACTTATAAGGACTTGTTCCTTATTAAACTTCGACTACACGCACTTTAGAACATTTTTTTTTTTTATTAATATTGTGTGCTCGATAAAACACTAGGGGTCACCATGAAAAAACCGACAACTGCAGGATAACGAAAAACACAACCGATCAATATGGTAGTTAAAAGTATTCTCCTTTATTCAAGTAAATCTATTCTACTCTATAGCTATGTATGTCTTATGTCTATTTTACAAATATAAATGTATTTGTCTTAATCTACTTAAATTACCTTATCTCTAGTTTTCTTAAAATCCTAAAATAACAATAAATGTAAATATAAGATAACGACGCAAGATACAATACATCCTCAATCACAACCATATTGCTCACAGATGTATGTCATAAAACACAATCTCTGAGCAATTACGGTTATGTTTGAAAGGGATCGACATGACCTAGCGTCGCTATTTATTTGTTCGTTAAATTCTCTACAGATAATTGAACAATCTCGATTTGATTTTGATAAATTAGTTTGATTCGTCTGATGAACAATCGCCATCACTTTCTAAGTTGTTATTAGATGTATGATGATCACCCTGAATTGGACAAATAATTTAATCGAAAACATCTTTAGGAAACGTTTTAAGCTGTTTTTGAGGAAGTTTCCTCAAACTTGTGATAAGAGGATCTGATGTTATCAGCATTAAATTAAACACGTCTTGATTGCTCTTCTCCCGGGAACATTTTCTGGAATAATTTTCTCGGTATCTCTTAAAATCCTTATTTCGCGCCTCCTGTGCTTCTTCGGACAACTGTCCAATGGGAAGGAGAGCAGCTGAAATTACATCCGGCCCATGTATTAAGAGCTTATGCACTGTAGGAGGCATATAAAACCAAGGGTAGGTTTTGACAAAGTGTTTTGCTGTATCGATTGTGTACAGCCGAAATTTTTCAATATTAATGTCATATCCACTTGATATGGTTACAAGAATGGTATGTAGCGTTTCAATGAGGATTTTGTCGACACCTTATATTTCAGCAACAAGGCCCGCATTGTTGAAGAACCTTCTGGCAGTGTTGCCGTCATAAGAATTGCCAAATCCTGGCTTAGGTTGGTCAACAATAAGTCCCATTTGAATTTTGAACTGCTTTTGTATTCGAGCCTTGTTTGATGCCACTATCTCTTTGTCTTCTTTCCTAGCTTGCCACTTTTTGATCGGAAGCCAATATGCAAAATGCATTCGAAAACCCTAATCCAGCAGTGCAAAACTGAAAGACCAAATTCCAACATATTGAGATTATATGGTCTCGACAGCATTTTCTCAATATCGTTGCACTCTTTCGAGCTTGCACTGCAGATGAAGCAACGCTGAGACGAGATATTATTTGTTAAGGCGTTGCACACTTTGCCATCCACCATTGTAAAAAGCAGCTTATGTGAAACTCGTATCATATTTTCTTCAATATAAACTTGGGAAGGATTTAAATTATGAATTTGAATATCAATTTTTAACTTCTCCGAAATGGAAAGTTCTGTTGATTCTTTAGCAAAATAGATTTTAATGGGACGGCAATACCTAGTAGAAGAAGGTCTTGGGTTTTGCCATATAATTTCTTTACTGCTTAAGTTTTCACAAAGCAATCGCAAAGGTACAACTGAAATAATGAAAACACTCGAATCATCTGCTTCCATTCCAACATACTTTTGCTTATAAGAGCTATGGCCCGAGCTGCCGTCAAAGCCCCACTTTGAAATCAATTGCAAGTTTCCAAAACTCTCATCTCCTAGACGCAAAACAACCTCTTTTTGTGATGCTATTAATCGTTCAATAGTGTGGTTCATAAGAGCCTGAAGAGTTACTTCAACGGAAGATGCAGTTACCTGTATACTTTCCGTATCAGGATAGCAGTTTGTTTTTGCGTCTTGAATTTTTTTATAAGAAGGAAACCTATCAGGATCTTTACTTCTAATCACGTTGTATTGATGTCGTGTAAGCTTTGCTTCAACAATAGTTGAAAGGGCTTCATCTCCTGACATCTTCACTATATCGCGGCTTTCTTTGCAGCAAAACCTAACTCCCCTCCAGAAAAATTATTTCTTATACTTGCGGTTTTCTTACGCTTAGATCGATCGCAGCTATTTTCAAATGTGGTCTCAGGACGTCCACGTTTATGAAGGTTAATATTGTGCTGTTTGAAACCAATAGATATCTGAAGCCATTTCTCATTAATACGCCTGAATCGGCTTTCGTTACGATCAGCTTGAGCCCATTTTTCTTTGAATCGCGATGAAAACTGAGATAAAGTATGTTTAAGCTCGTTTACCTGTGTTGCTGGGCAATGGGTGCGCTCTTGAATGCATAACTCAAGGTGATTCATTTTTTCTCCTTATGTTGCCTTTCCAGAGTCTTTCAAAATTTGAAATAACTCCATTCGTGTTAGAAAAAGATCGGTGCTACGAGAACCTACATCAAAAATTAAGCCTTTAGAAATTTCCAAAGCGCAACTTCAAAAAACAAAAACAAAAAATGGAGCACGTATGAGCAGCGGATCTCTTTAGAACTCCACACACAATAAGTCTAGTTACATGAAAACACTAAAATCTCCATGTGGAAGCGTGTGGAAACTTACTTTTAGTTTAAGTTTTTATAAAATAACTTATTTTGTACTTGAATATTTTACACACTCCATTTTTGATATAAAATAAAACCAAATAGTTCAATAATTTTAAATTTCACAACAAAATATTAAATAACACACCTGACGCTGTCGATTCTATGTTAAATCAGAATTATACCGTTATTTAAAAAAAAGTTATGACTAGTTGAAGACTTAGCTTTTTTGTTTACTTATTAATCTCACAATTGAAAGGCAACTAATGTGGTCACTTCGAATGCACTTTTTGGAGTGGAAAATTATGCACCAAAGTTAAATGAGTGCGTGTTTGATGCATTGGACCATATTATAACGGAAAATTAATAAAAAATACTCATCTCTTTTGTTTTAGTTTTTGCATTAATTCCAACATTGCCATATGGGTCGCCCCACTGTGCGACGTAGCCCTGATACAAGTACCCTGGGTTGTAAGAGGGAATATCAAGGGTCTACACTCCAAAGAACTACTGCTGTACAAGTCAAATCTTGACAAAATAGTACACCCTAGAACATGCATAGTAGCTAAGAAACAGTTTAATCTTTTTCTTCTAACTACTTACAGCAACATTGACCAGACTACGGTAAAATTGGAGCACGATGGGCTCCCAATGCTCATACTCTCGTCCACTTACATGCCGTATGACAGTACAGAAGGACCACCAGCAGATATCACTGAAACGTTGGTATCTTTTGCAAGTAAGAATAAATTTGATATTATTTTAGGTTGTGATTCTAACTCACACCATGTGCAATGGGGAAGCACTGATACTAATACCAGGGGCGAGTCCCTTTTTGAATTTATTATCGAGAAAAACTTGCTCGTAGTTAATAGAGGCAACACCCCTACCTTTTTTACAAAAACACGGGAAGAGGTTCTTGATATTACCTTGACGAGTAATTCAGATACTTGCCAATTAGAACAATGGAAGGTTTTAGATGAAATCTCTTTTTCCGACCATCGCCTAATAGAATTCTATGTCCCTGATGCTGCCCGGCACAATAAGCCGTTTAGGAATAATAGGCGTACCAAATGGCATGTCTTCAATAGGGAAATAGTAAAAAACATTAGTCACTTAAACATTGACAATAACCTAAACACAAATGGTCTTGATAAACTGACAGAGGAATTCACAGGAATTCTACGCGATGCATTGGACAAAAGCTGTCCTCTCAACAGTCAACCACCCTGGTGGACTGTTGAGCTCACTAACATAAGAAAAGAAACAAGAAAACTGTTCAACATTGCTAAACGCACTAGAGCCGAAAGTGACTGGGAATCTTATAAAACCAGTCAGAGAAAGTTCAAGACACAAAACTCAACGAGCCAAACGTAGCTCTTGGAGAAACTTCTGTAGTACTATCGAATGTACTAACCATTCGGCGAGACTAAGGAGAATACTCTCCAAGACGAATACTTCTATAAGGTCCCTAAAAGGGCTTGATAATCAATGGACAGAATCTTGTCAAGACAGTTTAAAACTCCTGGTGCAAGCTCACTTCCCAGGTTGTAACTCTGAATTGGAAAATGATTCTACAAACTCTTTGCACTCATTTTGTGTAATTCCTAGAGAAATTATTACGAAAGAAAAGTTGATCTGGGCCATCAACTCCTTCTCTCCTTATAAATCTCCAGGCCTAGACGGTGTCTTTCCCTTAATGTTGCAAAAAAGTAGTGAATTCATTATTCCATACCTGATCACAATATTCCAAAATAGCCTACAATTGGGATATGTCCCTAAAACATGGCGTGAAGTTAAAGTTGTCCTTATACAAAAAGCTGGTAAATCCAGGTACACAGAACGAACCCAAAGATTTCAGACCTATCAGTCTAACTTCTTTTGCACTCAAAACACGTGAAAGGTTAATCGATATACATATCCGCAGTTACTTTGGATTTGGGTGATAAATGAGATTCTCATCAAACTGAATAACAGCGGTGTCAAGGTTATAGCCTACGCAGACGATCGAGCTCTTCTAGCGACAGGTAAATACCTAACCACTTTAAGCGAACAATTAGAAAACGAATTATCCAAGGTTAGCAACTGGACCAGGAGATGTGGTCTTAAAGTAAACCCACTTAAAACAGAACTGGTACTTTTCACAAACAGAAGGAAAATTCCTCCTTTTGTAGTGCCAAAAATTGATGACACCCCACTTAAGATTTCGGATAAAGCGAAATATCTCGGAGTGATCTTGGATATTCATTCATGTAATAGAATTCTTGGCAGAAACTGGGGACCAAATCCTAAAATTATCATGCGGATGTATACCGCCATTGTCAGACCCATTCTGACTTATGGCAGCTTAGTCTGGTGGCAAGCTCTGGAGAAATCCACGAACTTGAAGACTCTAACCAAAGTACAAAGAACAGCATGCATTAGTACTACGGGGGTGATGAGGTCCACTCCAACCGCAGGTTTGGAGGCAATCCTTAATCTCACTCCCTTAGATCTATTTGTACAAGAAATAGCAGCAAATAGTGCCCTACGACTCAGTCAAACCAACATTTGGAATACTAGTCAAAACGGCCATACTACGATCCTTTCTAACTACGTTGGCAACAACATAAGTACAGATTACATGACCCCTTACTTAGACTTCAACAAGTCGTTTAATGTCAGTTTCCCTATCAGACAAGATTGGGAAAACAGTGTACCTTTCTCAAATGAGTCGACTATCGCCATCTTTACTGATGGTTCGAAAATGAACACTGGGGTTGGTGCAGGTTTTTACTCAGAAAACCTCAACCTTGCCAGTTCTTTCAGGCTCCCCGATTACAGCAGTGTCTTCCAAGCCGAGATATTGGCAGTGAAAAATGCTGCTAAACAAATATCCATGATGGCGATATCACCTGCTGACATCACCTTTTTCATTGATAGCCAAGCGGCAATAAAAGCGATTTCTGCCACCTTAATCAAGTCAAAGCTTGTTTCTTGCTGTCGCGAAGAGTTTAGGGTTCTTGGTATGCAGCATAATGTAAGACTCTGCTGGGTTCCCGGCCACAGTGATGTGTTCGGCAATGAAAAAGCGGATGAGCTTGCAAGGGAGGGCTCAGTTCTTGATCCCTCTCTCATAGACCATAACATCAGAATACCACAATGTAAAATAAAGCGAAATATCGTCAACAATATTTCACAAAAAACCAATGAAAGATGGAACCTCCTAGAAACCTGCGGTCACACCAGGAAACTATGGCCTAACTTCGACGAGAAAAAATCAAATAAGATCTTACTACTTAGTAAACCTTCCTTAAAATCCCTAATAGGCGTCTTAACAGGACATAACCTACTAGGATACAACAAAAAGAAAATGGAGCTTAGTACGGATGATCTATGCAGAGACTGCGGCAATGAGGACGAACAGGAAAACACTGTTCACTTCCTCTGTCACTGCCCAGCACTCTGTCGCACTAGGAAAAAATTCTTAGGAAACTACTTCTTTAAAGAATTAGAAGAACTATCGGAACTCTCAGGGAATAGCCTACTGAACTTTGTAAAGTCCTCCAAATGGCTCGAACAACCAGAGCATTCATAGGTTAACACTTTTTCATGAAGTTACAATACTTCAGGGTATCACAAGGCATCTACATTGATCTAAGTATGACGGTAACAAAATCAACTGTCAGCCCATATAAACTAACCTAAACACTAGGCTTTACTCAAAATTATCGAACGTGATCGAAAAATCATAAACAGTTTCAACAATAAAAACAACCACTTCCAATTTCTACGCCCTATAGGTACCTGTTGCATATTTTTTTTTATTTAGGTTTTGAGGGTTGGTTGTTTGCGGTACAACTGCAGGTTAAAGCAGGTTATTTTAATTTTACAATTGTGGTTTTAGAAAGGGTTTATCAATGACTGAGTAAATAAAAAAGTAATTAACTGGGAATGCCCAGTTAATTTGTGCAGGTAGGTGCGTAATAGAAACATATCCTAAAAAAATATGCAATAATGCGATTTGGAATGATTGTTTTTAAGACAAATAACTATTTTTTCGGGTAGGTATATTGGGGAAATCACAAATCTGCATGAAAGGGTTAAAGGGAAAGTTATGAATGAAATGTTATAGTTCAAAAGCTGATTTCTTTCGAGAATAATATTTAAATAGTAATCTTCTGAATTTATTTAAAAAAGTAATAATTTTATAAAAAAAAAACAATGGAAGAACAAAGTATTAGCTGTGGATATTCTTCAATGGTGGTGTGAAAATAAGGGCAAATTCAAAAACCTTTGTGAAGCACATAAAATCTTGAATTGTACCTATTCCCGCAACATCAGCAGCTCCAGAACGAGCATTTTCGCAGGCTGGAAATATAATTACAGAGAAACGATCGAGGCTGAACCCAGAAACTGTAAATAATTTGATGATTGCGAATTCAAACTTAAAGATAAATCCAATTTATTTTTTTTTCATTTACAAGTGTCATAGTTGTTAACATAATTTAATTTATTAAATTTTTGTATCTAACATTAAGTTTTATTTAATTTTTCTTTTTTTTTCTGTATTTAATTTAATTTTATTCTTATATGTTTTTCTTCATTTCATTTTGTTGTCAAATTAATTAATTTAAATAAAACAATTGTGACTTGCTTTTGTGTACCAAACTGATTTTCTTTTTATTTATGCTACAAGAAAAACCACCCTCGAACACTATGAACATTTCCTTTCCAGTTCGAGTAAACTCGATCACATTGATCATGAAAATTTTGTTTTGTTTACTCGAAAAATGATCGTTTGAACTCGTTTGGAATGTATAATACAGTCAAATAAGGAGAAAAAAGGGGTAAATCTCGGAATGAATGTTAGTAGAAATTTTTTTTGCTCAATATCTTCCTTTTGCCATTCTATAACATATCTCAAAAGTCTAGAAAAATCTCATGTCCGCTTGTCGCTATTTCAAGGTCAAATCGCGAAATGGAGATTTTCAAAATTAGCAAAAATAGGCTATGGTATTATATACACATATGATACATGATTTGAAGGTATTTTTTAATGCAAATTCCAAAAAATCTAAAATCAAGACAATCTGACGTCTCTGGAAAAAGTTATACCTGTTTTTCATCTGTCAACTCATATTATTATAACAGTTGCAAACTTACTGCCGAAAAACCGTTAAAAGTTATGGTAGATGAACCAAATTTTGCATGAAAATTTTAGAATCCATCACTATTAAAAATCAAAACAATCCATTACAACAAATATACATACCTACGAAATAATGGCATTTTTTGATGGAGGGGCAAATTTTAGGATATGCACTAAAGAAGATTCTTGTTCATCTTAGGAATAAGTGCTAATAGGCTAATTTTTTCATTTTAATCTTTGTTTGGATATTCTTTAACTACCCTCAAAAATCTAAAAACATCTCATGTCCACAAGTCCTAATTTTCTTGGTTTGAAAATAAGGTGCAGATTTTAAAAAATTAATAAGAAAAGTTTAAATTTTTATATGTATACCAACATAAGCGACATGATATAAAGGTATTCTTTAACACTTATTCCAATAAAACTCACAAACAAGTCAACCTGACCATCCTTGAAAAGTAATGTACCTTATTCATGTTGATCTGACACAAATATCTGAAGTGTAGTTTTTCAATTTTTTTAAATCTGCAACTTATCTTCAAACCAAGAAAAGTAGGACTTGCGGACATGAGATTTTTTTAGATTTTTGAGGGTAGTTAAAGAATATCCAAACAAAGATTAAAATGAAAAAATTAGCCTATTAGCACTTATTCCTAAGATGAACAAGAATCTTCTTTAGTGTATATCCTAAAATTTGCCCCTCCATAAAAAAAACCATTATTTCGTAGGTATATATATTTTTTGTAATGGATTGTTTTGATTTTTAATAATGATGGATTCTAAAATCTTCATGCAAAATTTGGTTCATCTACCATAACTTTTAAGGGTTTTTCGGCAGTAAGTTTGCAACTGTTATAATAATATGAGTTGACAGATGAAAAACAGGTATAACTTTTTCCAGAGACGTCAGATTGTCTTGATTTTAGATTTTTTGGAATTTGCATTAAAAAATACCTTCAAATCATGTATCATATGTGTATATAATACCATAGCCTATTTTTGTTAATTTTGAAAATCTCAATTTCGCGATTTGACCTTGAAATCGCGACAAGCGGACATGAGATTTTTCTAGACTTTTGAGATATGTTATAGAATGGCAAAAGGAAGATATTGAGCAAAAAAAATTTCTACTAACATTCATTCCGAGGTTAAACCCTTATTTGACTGGATAAGTAGGATTACTTACGAGTCATCATACTCGTAAGCAGAAAGCTCGAACATAATATTTGAGTTGTGTTGATTCTGTTTGTTCGAAATCGTTTTTTACGAGTAAGTACTCGATGTTCGTAAACAATACTCGACTCGTTTGGTTCTCTGGCTACCTAACCCTTTTTCTATCTTCGTTCTTGGCGCCTTAGTTTTGCGACAAGGAAAACAAAACAACAACAAACACATTAGCAACCTTTTTTCGTCTACTCAATGCAATCCATCCAAATGTGCAGCATAAAAACCGCAGAGTAAATCCGGGAAATGTAGCGGTTGTTGCGAACGAGAAATAGAAGATACTGCATTATCATTATTTATTGTGACAATTTGTTGCGTTATTTTATTACGAGTTTGTTTTTTTAATCTGAAGTGAAAGGAATATTTTTTATGTATGTAAATCGACAACAATATACTTTCAAAAGCACGAACGAAGAAAGAAATTTTTAGTATGGAAATAAATACAAAAAATAATAAATAAATGAAATCGCAGGATAAAAACATCGCTTACCAAGAAGGAATGGTGGGAAACTTCTCCGATTAATTTCTTACCTGAGCAGCATCTTATAGGTTACATCTTGCATCAAAGGAAATTAACATAACATAAATGAGACATTTTCTAAAAATTTCAAAATCATTATTTTAACCTATAATCCAGTCAAATAAGGGTTCAACCTCGGAATGAATGCCAATAGAAATTTAGTTTGCTCAATACCTTTGTTTTGGCATTCTATAACATACCTCAAAAGTCTAGAAAAATCTCATGTTCGCAAGTCGCGATTTAAGGCTCAAACCGCGAAATTTAGATTTTCGAAATAAGCAATAAAAGACAATGGTATTATATGCACATATGATACATGACTTTGAGGTATTTTTTTTAATGCAGATTCCAAAAAATCTAAAATCAAGGCAACCTGACGTCTCTGAAAAAAGTTACACCTGTTTTTCATCACTCAATCCATATTATTACAACAGTTGCAAACTTACTACCGAAATACCCTTTAAAGTTATGGTAAAGGAACCAAATTTTGTATGAAGGTTTTCATATCCATTATCATTAAGAATCAAAATAATGCAATGAAAATAAAATGCACGACTGGGTCGCACGTACTTGCTCTTGTAGTTCACAGTATCTTTATCTTAAATATCTATTGGAAATTTTAGATTTTGTTTAGTGTCGAGAAAAAAAAATTTAAAGTTTAAAAATTAAATAAAAAATTTTTTTTCAAAAATGTTTTAAAACATTTTTTTTTACATTTTATACCTACTACAAAATGATGTCTGTAAATTTTTAATAAAATTGACTTATGCTTTAATGAAATATATGAACTTAAAAAATATGTCAATTTTTGAAAAATGACAACGCCATATTTCCGTTCTCCGCATTTTTTTAAAAAAACTAAAAACGCAGTTTTGTTATCAATAAGTCTATTACGTATACCAAATTTAATCAAAATCGGTTGAGCCGTTTTTGAGAAAATTGCAATACCTCGAAGACGTTATATGGGAGATATGCGTTATATCAAGTTTCAAGCAAATCCATCCATCCGTTTAGGCCCTGCTCGATGTACAGATGGACACACAGACGCACATACGCAAAGACGCACGGACCGACCCACAGTGCGTCGATTGTATGGAGATGGTGGACAAAAATCTATTTTTCAAAAATAACGTTACTATGTATATAATTATGACTTGTGAATATAAAATAAAGTGTTTTTAAATCAAAACAACAAAATTAACAGTTAATTTACTTATAAATAAAGCTTTATATTAAAAAAAAAAATTTCAATGCAAGTATTTTTTTTTTTTTTGCTGGGTTATTTATACAAAGTTATTTATTGCGGTTATTTACCTATATAAGACATGTCAAAAAGCAGGAGTATGTGTTTAAGTAAAAGCAAGAACAAAGTCTTACACGAGGGGGTGTAATTCCCCCGTTTCGCTGGGAGGGGCAATTTTATTTAAAATTACATAAAATAGAAAACATATTATAAAAAAAACAACGGCAAAACCTACAATATTATGCTTCACCATTATATGAGGCCAGAAATCCATTCTTTAAACCGTTTATCATATTAAGTTTTGTTAGTTAAGGGTTTTTGAATCAAATAATTTTCAAAATCTAAGTTTTGAAAAAAAACCAGGTTATCAAAGAATTTCAATAGTTTTTTTTATACAATTTATTTTGAACTTTAATTAACAAAAAATTACAAAATTAACATTCTTAACATTGAAACACAAAATTAATTATAAATAATGAGCATAATATTTAAAAAATTAAGTATTAAGACGAATCATTATCCGAATCTTCAATACTTGCTGTATTTTCTGGCATTTTTATATATTGACCGATATCTTTATGGTCTTCTTGCAGTGAGATTATCTGCAAAAAAAAAACTGCTACAAAACAGCGAAGACTTCAATTTATTTTAAGGAGAAGAAAAGTTTTTTTTTTAAAGTTTACTGCAAAAATTATTTTGTAGATTTTTTCTGTCTCAATTAAGTAAAGTACAACCCACTTAAAAGAAACCCCTTTAAGAGAAAAACCCGCTTATCTGAAACACATTTCTGATCTGTATTTTTAACTTCCCTTACCTATCATATCTTTCATCTTGGCCTCTTCATTTCTAACGAGTTCTGGACATTCTTTCATAAACATGAATCTAATAGGTCGACAAAACATAGTTGAAGATGATCGCGGAGTTTTCCAAACCACAATTCCAGTTTTATCATCTACTAATTTCAAAGGTGATAAAGCTATCAGGAAAAGAAATTCATCTGTATTTCCAGCATCATTAAAAACTTGTTTGTATTGGCTATGGCCAGAGCTCCCGTCAAAGCCCCATTTACAAAAAAGAGTAGCATCTGTGTCTTGATGGATTTCAGCGATTTCCACAATACTTTCTCCGGTCTTGTCGAGGAGTTCTTGAAGGTCAACAGATGCAGTCGTTTCTGTGACTTCTCTTCTGATAGGAATCATTTGTTTTTTAAGTTTCCTTAATTTATTTAAGCTTGGGAAGCAATCTTTGTGCAACCCATTAACCACAGACCGCAGCCACATTATACTTTTTTTCGGAAAGATCCAAATCTAAATAAAGTGCCAGGGCTTCTTTTGGGGTCAAAGCTTTTTTTTTTCTTCGCAGTCAACACCTACACCAGATGTCCGCTCGGACATTGTGGCTGCGAATCTAAGCTCTTCAGTTGAGTTAGAAGCCAAAAGATCGCATACCCTGCGTTTTTTAGTCTTCTGAGACGCTTCAACAAATGGTGTTTGCGGTCTACCACGGCTAGTTCCGGGTTGATCCATAGACAATGTATTTTCTAAATAATTTATAATGGAACGTGGAAGTATAAAAACACTTTTCAACCAAACACCATGGCGTTTTTCGAAGAGAGCACGGTTTCTTGCACATTGTTTCCATCTCCGATCAACATTTGAGTCGAAATATTGCACTTTTTTTCGTAAATCACTTTTTGTTGTTAACGGACAGTTGGTAATTCTTAACTTATTCAAAATAAATTTTATAATTTCTTCTTCTCTCTTTTTTTCGCCAAAACAAATCCACCTTTCAAAAAGTTGTTCATTTTTAATGGTCTGACTTTGCCCTACAAAAAGTCAAATATTTTGAAGGTTAGCAAAAGTTAGCAATGAAACTAAACGGATTCTCATAGAACAATAACAACACTAGATACTGACATAAATCATTCTGCTACAATTTGCTACTACAACTTTGTAGGCTTAATTAAGATGAAATTTTATGCCTTAAAAAGGAACTTTTTTCAATAATTCACTAAAATTCCAATTTATTTAAAAAATTAAATATAACTACTCATACCAGTTCTCAATGAATCCATAATTATACATAATTCACAAATTAAAAAAATTAAAACCTTAGTACGTTTCTTACACGAACCAAATGAATATGCACAAAAAAAAAATCTTGAACTAGCAAAATGACTAAAATTACCTTCAGTGCTTTTAAAAGTCCCGCTAATCCCCCAAAATGAGAAAAACAAAAAAAAAACAACAAACAACAGTGGGTCAACATATGCTTGACCAGATCCATAGCTTAGAAGATCAATATTGCATTTTTTTTTTTTTTTGATTTTTGTCCACTGGTCAACGCACTGTGCGACCGACGGACGCGACGGCATGGCGAAAACCACTTTTTTGATCTTCTCCATCATCGTAATGTTGGTTTTGATTAAAACCTCAAATTTTTGTTTCTACACGAAACCAATACTTGCCCTTAAGAGCAAGTAAAAACATTCATATCTATGAAAAAATGGTATTTTTTGAAAAAAAGGGAAATTTTTGGATATGCGCTATAAATCATCCTGGTACATTCTTGGAATTAGTGCTAATAGGCTAATTTTTTTGTTTCTATCTTTGTTTGGATATTCTATAACTTTTATCAAAAATCTAAATCCAGGATGTTTTATAGCGCACATTCCAAAAATTTCCCCTTTTTTCAAAAAATACCATTTTGTCATAGATATGAATGTTTTTTTCATTGCATTATTTTGATAATGATAATGGATATGAAAACCTTCATACAAATTTAGTTCCTCTACCATAACTTTAAAGGGTTTTTCGGTAGTAAGTTTGCAACTGTTGTAATAATATTGGTTGAATGATTAAAAACAGGTATAACTTTTTTCAGAGCCGTAGGATTGCCTTGATTTTAGATTTTTTGGAATCAGCGTTAAAAAATACCTTGAAATCATGTATCATATGTGCATACAATACCATTGTCTTTTATTGCTTATTTCGAAAATCTAAATTTCGCGGTTTGAGCCTTAAATCGCGACTTGCGGACATGAGATTTTTCTAGACTTTTGAGGTATGTTATAGAATGCCAAAACGAAGGTATTGAGCAAAAAAAAATTTCTATTAGCATTCATTCCGAGGCTTACCCCTTTTTTCACCTTATTTGACTGTAGGTATTACTAAATACTCGGTAAATTTAAACAAGTTCCAAAACTTCAAAATTTAAACAAGAAGGTTGTTTAATATTAAATAACTGATGTGTAAAATTAAATAAATACACTTGTTAAATTTAACCAAGTTTATCAGTAAAATTAAACAATCTCTAAAATTTCGAACTATAATCGAGTTTCTTGATCAGTATAAACAAGTTGATGGGTTATAATAACCTTCTTAGAAGGTATTTTTAAAATATTTTTTTTTTTAACCCACCGAAAAAAGTGCTCGGTTAAAAATTATTTTTCTGCGTGCGGGTGCATTGTATGGGACCCATACTACTCTATTCACATAAATAGAATTGAAAGTATCCAGCTTAAATTTTTAAGATTTTCTCTTCGTTTTTTGCCATGGACAGATAGGGTTATTTTGCCTCCATACACTTCAAGACTTCAATTGTTAAACTTGCCATCTATTTCTGGTCACAGAGAGTACTTGCAGTTAATTAAAAATTTTAACAAATTTTTATTCTCATTGGTTCTACAAATGACTTTAAATCTGTAAGCTTTAAATGTAAATTTTTTGCTCTGAGTAGTTAAAATTTTGTTGTATTTAAATTTAGTTTTAAGTATTTTTTTGTAATTTTTAACGTTAGTATTGAATAAACAACAATCAACGCCTTGCTGTTTGTGTAAAATATTTATAGTACAAAAACTTTGAAAAAACAATAGATTCTTTTAATTTGAAAGGAGGAGACAGTATCGTACTACTGTCTGTCGAGAACAGTAAAATGCTACTATACCACTTTCAGTACCAGTACCACAGTGGGGAAAAGGCGGAAATAACCCATATTTCGGAAGTACGATTTATTTTGATACTGCACGTGTTTCTAACAGTAAATTAGTTGAAGAATCAGAAAATGAAAACTGTTTTTCAAAAAAAAAAATTGTGGGCCTGGAGATTATCGCTCAAAGTTGAAAAATAGTGAAAACTGATAAAAATACAAGTAGTTTCAAAATGATCCATTTACCGTATAATTTCATGGTTTGAACCAACTTTTTTTGTAAATAGGTTTAAAATAAATTGACAAACAATATGGTATATTAGTTTAGCGAAAAAGAATTGAATACGATTTTTTTGACAAAAAACATTCCATTTTAGTGACTTTTTATGTTTACATAAGGTTTTAACTACTTCCTCTGTTTGCCTCTGTTGGCGGATAGGTTTCGTTAGATAGTGTTAAATCTCAGCAATAGTTTTCAAAAAAAATCTCACCCGAAGACGCCCGTATTCGGTTTTTATAGCAATTTCAATCTGAAGAAGTCATCCAAAAGAGCAAAAAAAAAAAGGCAAAAAAATAAGCAGCTATTTTCGCCAGACAAATCTTTTTAAATGTGTTTTGGTAAGCTGAATCTGAATGTGAAGTCCGTTTTGCAAAACAACCCAAAATTTTTGATAACATTGCAAAAAAAAAAAATTTAAACCCACAATTTTAAAGTTTTTCCCAATTTAGTCGCTGTTGGGATCAGGAGTTTGTGTTAATGAAACCTGCATTGCACATTTACCTATTAAAACAAATGTTTTTTTTTTTCATTACTATAGCTGCAACTTTTTTTTACTTTATTTATAACTATCGGAATCGGAATACAATAAAACTGGTTATTTGAAGCCTCTCTTATCTTTAGTTCCACTTGTCTCCAAAAAAAGAAAGAATGATTTGATGGAATGTCCCACTAATTGAAGGAAAAGTTTGGGTTTAGAGGTCGTTTAAATTAAAATTTTTGATAACATTGAACTGAACATTGAAATCTGAACTAACCAAGGAAAAAAAAATTTTTTGAAAGTTAAATTTTGAAAAAAATGTCATACCTACCGTTTTTGGATATTTTTCCTTTTTTGAAATCTTTTTATTTTTTTTTTATTTAGGTATGTAAAATTTAAACGGTATTTATTAATAAAATGTTCAAATAAACTCAAAAGAATTTGATTTTGCTAGTAAAAAATCGATTGGAAGTAAGTCATTTACAGCAGCAAAAACTTGTTTTCAGATTTTTTAATATAATTTTTTTTTTCTGAGTGGACGTGGCAATGGGTGGTCAATGATGTAGGTTTGTCTTGCTATTACCTACCTTTCCTGTAAATTTCATGAAAATTGGTTCAGTAGTTTAGTCTTAATTGAGTTTTTTCCGGTCTCCCATACAAGGTGCCCCACTGTGCAGCGCTTCACTCTCGATCAAAGATGAATAAAAAAGAGAGAAACATTTTTCGTACACTGAAAATAATAAATTTCGTAAAATTACGAAAATATGTAATTTTTCGTAATATGAAAACCTTCATCAATTAATGAAAACGTTTCATACACTTTTTCTCCCTTTTTAGTGCCTAAAAATCCAATTCAATGAAAAGATTCATCAAATAACGAAAAATTTCATACTCGTTTTAAAGAATAAAAATAAGAATTTTTTCCTTACTTTATCAAAGTTTTAATTAAGTAACGAAAAAATTCATTAACTTATGAAATTCAACATTAACTAACGAAAATCTTCATAAGCTTATGAAGAATCTTCATATACTAATGAAAAATTACATTGGCTTATGAAAAAGTACATCAGTTAATGAAAAAAAAACCGTTGAATTACAAAAAAAAAAGACCTAACCTGTGTGCGTTTCTGTTTAATTGATCAAAAATTTAATCTTGTTGGATATAGTTCACATTAGGTTTTTGTTTAAAAATCAATGTAAGTTGAGCTGAACATAAAAAATATTTGCGTTTTGACAAGGTGTCTCGCGATAAGTCAACTGATGAGTCCAAGTGAGCTCCACCGGGCCGAAACGCCAATTAAATTAAATTAAATGAAAATTAATTAATTTTTCTTTGGCTCAACGAATTTTTTCGTTGTATTTACGTAAGGATTTGGTTCAGTGTACATTTATCCTCTAAGAAATTAGTGATACATTTTTCAGCCCCCTCCAAATTTTTTTCTGGATACCCCACTGGTCCTAGATATTGTTTTAAGGGCTTTTATAGATGAAGTAACTAAGTATACTTGAATATTGGAAATGTAGCTTTTTAAAAAGCATTCATTTTTGGAAAATATATATATTGAAATTTAACGATTTTATGGTCTTTTTTCAACGAATTTTGTTTTTAATGCCATTTCTTTAAAAATTATTATTTCAAAAAAATCCTACGTACTTCACTAGAGAATAGTATTTTTAAGCTCCACACAAAATTTCAGCCCAATCGGTTAAAAACTGTAGGAGTTAGTTGGTCGCCCGATGGGAGCACAGGATTTTACTATCATCCTGGACTACACCGCCATTTAAAAAATTTCACATCATTAAAAAATTTAACATTAGCCTATTCTGTTACCTATTAATATACTTAATTAAACTAAACAAACACCAAAAGAAAATAATATTTTATCTTTGTTTTATACGCTAATGAAAATGACGCTCGATTTCGTGGTTTACAAGGTGATATTACCCCTTAAGTATGCAGTCGTCATAATTTTGGGCCCAAACCATTTTGTTCTATCTCTTTTAGTTTTCAAGTTATAGAGAAGTTTTTTGTTCAATAGGACATTTTTTTAACGGATGATCATGTCTTTTCTGTTCAATAAACTCCTCTTTATCTTTTTTGTGTTACATTGAACAAACGGAAGTATATTAATAAAAAAAGAATCTCAATTTTTCTATCTTGTCCAATATCTACTTTTCTTGATGATTTGTTCACTATGCGTATGAACTTCTCTCATGTCTACTTCTAAGTATTCTCGAAATTCTTTTAAGCATTAATCCATAAAACCATTGTTTTGTTCAATATCTATTACTCAATCCACTTTATGTTTCTTTTTTACCGACTTCGTCTGTATTTTTTTTTTTTTTTTTTTTTTTTTTTATGTTTGTTTCCGCATAACTTTGGACTGAGTTAACCAATTTTGATAATTCTTTTTGTATTGGAAAGCTGGTGGCTGCAGTGTAGTCCCATTTCAATTTTGTTCAGCCGTAGGAACTATTTTAAAAATCAAAAAACCCAGTTTTGATCCATGGAAGTCGGCTTTGTTTTTTTGCTAAAAATGATTATTTGTTTGTGTTTTCATCTATGTTGTTCAATATTGAGTTTTTTTGTTCAATATCCAACATTTTTTGAAAACTTTTTGTCACTCCATATGCCATTGTCCAATACCCAAAATGACTTCTTTTTGGTTTTAATTTATAACTAATTCAAAATAATTGACAAACTATTTCTATTACCTCTATTAAAAATAAAATTGTCAAGGGTTGCAGACAAAAATCATTATTTCTGATATCAACAAAAATTTTCATTCTGACCTTTAAAAATCGATATCCCAAAATTTTGAAAAATGGACATTGAACAAGATAGCATCCAAGCGACGAAATATTTAAAATCAACGGTTATACTTACAATAACGTGCTATTAGTCTTTTACAAAAATTTTAAACCGAAGAATTTTATGGCACAGTTTTTGAAAGCCAAAACCCAGGTCCCTTACAAAAATTTTAAACAAAGCCATTTTATGGCACAGTTTTTGAAAAATTAATTTTTAAAATCAAAATTTTGAAAAAAAAATGGAAAACAAATTTCAAATTATTTTTTTTCAAAATTTTATGTAATTAAGTAGTAATTTAGTTTTTAAAATTCAATGCTCTTATTTATTATTGAACAAAAACAGAAAAAGAGATTCAAAAATATCTTGTCATTTTCGAGAAATTAACAAAAAACCAAAACTACTTTTTTCTAAAAAACCTCTTTTTTTTCTGTTTTAACGTGGCTGGACTTGTTGATAAATTAATTTACGAAACATTAACCATTCGTCAATTATTTTTTAAACATTCAGACTTAAATAAGGATACATTAAAGTGAAACAGTATTGGATTAACCCTGAATTGATCAACTTTCTTCATTGATAACATCTGAAAACTTACCTGACAATTTTTCTTACTATGTCTGGGGTGCTCGCCACCCATGGATTCTAGCTGTAAGGCAGTAAAATGTTTATGAAATTTTCAGGAATAATAGGAAATAAGAAAATAAATCAACACCAGTGATTTCCGCCCAAAGTGAGAAATTATTATTTTAGTTGAAAAACCTGAAAATTAGAAATTTAACGAATATAATAATAAATAGTGCACACATTTTTCTGATATATGTAGGTAAGCTCTCTGTTTTTCTGTCTGTCTAGGTTGGTAACTTGGAAGTTAAAGGTTTTTGATGAAAAGCTAGAGCGTGTAGGTTGAGTCGAGACAAGAAAAAAATCATATGGGAGACCCCTATTCCCCTTCGTTTAGCGGGGAGTTGCAATTTAAAAAAAATTGACTTAATTTGGAAAAAAATATTAAAAATCAACGGTTACGGCTAAAATAACGTGCTATACCTTTTTGTAAAGCCAAAACCCTAGTCCTTAATAAAAAAAATCCAACAAAGCCATTTAATGGCACAAAAATAATTTTTAAAATCAAAATTTTTAAAATAAAATTGGAAAAAAAATTTCAAACTATTTTTTTTTTTTCAAAATTTTATGTATTTAACTTAAAAAAGGCTAGGGTTTTGGCTTTGGATTTACAAAAAGGTATAGCAGGTTAGTGTAAGTATAACCGTTGATTTTTAATAATTTTTTTTTCCAAAATAAGTCAATTTTTTTTTCAAATTGCCCCTCCCCGCTTAACGAAGGGGAATAGACGCCCCCTCCTCCCATACGATTTTTTCTTGTCTCGACCCTAACCTACACGCTCTAGATTTTTGGCACATTACTCCTGAATCACCCTGTATATTGCAACTGTTGCAGACGATTTAAAGGTCAAACCGTGGAGATTAGAGTAGTAAATTAGCAACAAAATATCTTCAAATTTTCGTTGTGGCGTACCCAGGTTGATGGATGACGTCATCGAAAAATAAGTTTTTCTCCTGTAAGATAGGATTCACTGAACCAAATCCTTACGTAAATACAACAAAAAAATTCGTTAAGCCAACGAAAATTTAATTAATTTTAAGCCGATGAAAAATTTAATTGGCTCAACGAAATGGCTTTCATACGTTAATGAAGAACTTCATCAATTAACGAAAACTGTCGTATTTTAATGAAATTTTTCATAAAAATTTTTGATCGAGAATTAATGAATTTTTACATCTCTTAATGAATTTTTTTCATCGATTAACGTAAAATTTAATTAACCACGGTGATGTTTTTTGTAAGTCAATGTATTTTTTGATTAATTTATGAAAGGAACTAACGAATTTTTTCGTATTTTAACCATATAAAAAAAAACATGTTTTGAATTTTTAAAAAGAAGATTGGTTTTATAATACAAGTTCTATATACTACTGAAATCAGTAAAGTAGAAGAATAAGCACTATATTTAAATGGACTTCTTAAGTTATTGATTTAATATAGCTTTTTATGGCCTTCTCTCACGTTCAACGTCATCTCAACTCAGTTCTCTCTCGGTGTCTTTATTTGCATTCTCTTTCCCTTTCTAGACAACCAAAGTCATAAAATTAAAGTCTATTTAGGTAGAAAAAACAAATCAGCATCATGGAAATGCAAGATTTCACAGAAAAATACAATTTCATCTATAAAATCAAATTCGAAAATTTAGATTTTTGTATTATAATACGAATAACATTACAGACCGCCTGTATTTCCAAATTTTTTGTTCATAGAAAAAAAAAAAATATATCCATACAGTTGCTCAGAAGAATACCTAACTTGAAACCTCATAAAATTATGAAAGAGATAAATAAACCAGTTAAAAAAAAAAAACAAGAATACAAAAAAAAAAACTCGTTTATCCTGTTCCATATACCTACCACGCAACACCAGATGAATCGTTTATTTCAGAAACAGCATAAGTCCATGAGCACCAACTTTTCAGGCAACAAAAAACTGTTTTTTATGTTAAAACTCCACAACACTTCAAATTTAGAGTATGCCGAGTTATAATCTAGCTAAAGACGCATTTAAAAACCTTAAAAATATAAACCTTTTTTCAAGTCTTAGCGGGTTTTTAAGCCTTTAAAGTCGCTGTACTTATGTCGTTTCTGCTCAAAACGAATATTTGTTGGTAAAACTTTTGTTTTCATCCAGCTATAGCGTTTGAACCCTGCTTCTGATTTTAATGAATAAAATAGCAGTAGATAGATTAAACCTTTACCTCTTCATTGATGTATAATTTTAAAGCTTGAGTGTCATGATGGCTGCCAAAATAATTAAAAACTGATAAAATGTCATATATTCAAGAGCTGCCACCAAGAGGAAATCTGTCTATAACTTTTGAACTCTGAGTTCAATTTTAATGAATTGAATAGATATCGATAGAGTAATTCCTTACCTTTTTAAAGATGTATAACAAAAGGGTGTGCGTTTCAAGATTGCTGCCAAAATAATTTAAAACTGGTAAAAAGTCATGTATTTAGCAGTCAAAAAAAAAAAATTGGGAAAAATTGACTTATGCTGTTTCCGAAATAAACGATTCAGATACAATACATTGCGAACGTGCGAGAGATCCATTTCCTGTATCCTCTCATTTTCGCGAAAAAAATACAACAACACTTTGCATGCGCGATGAGCTTGCCTGGCGCCAATCCTTTTTTATGGAAAAACCTATGTACAAACAATATGTAGAATGAAGATACCTAAGTTCATCTTATTCTTTATCTTTAGGTATACCACCAAACAACCGCTCGACAGAGCGAGAGATCATGTAGAAATTAAATAGAAGATAATAGCGCCAGCGGAATTTGTTTGAACTACAAATTCCAATACATACGCATTCCATGAATTTCTGAGGAAAAAATGGAAAGTAGACTCTTTTTCAAAAATTAATTGTAAAAAAAACTATTATAGCAATTCTTGTTTTCTAACTTGATATTGATAGAAAAAATAAAGAAAACAAATAAAAAAAAAATATAACAAAAAATCTAAAAATTCTAGTTTCTAAGTACAGTTTATTGTTTTTGGGACTACTTAAAAAGCGATTGGAGGGTTACAAAATAATATTTCCCAACAAAATATAGCTTTACTCCATAGTCAATAAACTAAGCTTTTAAATAAAATAAAAATAAAAATTATACTTTGAAAAACAAAGAAATTAAACCACTTTTTTTTTAAAGTTAAGAAAAAATTACTTTTTAACATTTTTTTGTTGTTTAAGACCTTAAAACTTAATATAAATTTCTTTCAGTTGAGGTACTTATTTCTTTTTATTTCGATGAATTTTATTATTAATTGCAGAAGTTACAGATGTTCAAACATTGTTTCATAAGGAAAAAAAGCTTCAGTTTCGATTGATTTTTTTCTATGAAAAATACATTTTTAGTTTTTCAAAATAGTTTTACTCCGTAGTTTGATTCAATCTCAATCCAAACTAGAAATAAAAAAATCATGTGAAAGTTATGCTCCGATTTGTAAATTATAACCCGATTTTTACGTGGTCCACTCAGCCTTAACTGATGTATTTTTTCATAAGCCGATGTAATATTTCATTACAGCTTGACGTCAAGCTGGGTACGCCACAGATTAAAGGGGCAAGGGCAGGAGCAACAAATTAGAAACAAATTCCTGCATACTCAGATTCTTGATTTTTGGTTGTGGCGTACCCAGCTTGACGGACCTGAATTTTGAAACATCAAAGCTAATTAATTTGTAATGTTCACTTAAGTGGAGAATTCCCTGATCATTTATGAACCATAAAAATGATTTGAATGTGTTGCCACGCTACCCAGGAAAAAGGACTCAAAAAGGTTCAAAATTGAATTCATAAATGTCTAGCCGATTAACAACCCTTTACAAAATCAACTTTTTGACACAGATACCTGCTGTTTGTGCGTGTGCTAATGTTTTGCTTCTATCGGCGCCATGTCTCGTCAAATGATTGAAAACATGGGTTTTCCCACTAATTTGGATCATAAACTATACACTGGTTGAACATTTTCGGCTTATTTTTATTTTTTCTGTTTTGTCACATTTTTATGACACCGCGCTGACCGCATGTAAACTTCTCTTCTTTTCAAGTACCGTGCCCCCTGTCTTTTTCTTCTTTACCGCCTTTATTTTGAAAATGTCGGCACTCCTACAAAAAAGACATAAATTCAGTCCTGCGAAACTTTCAAAAAATCATTTGGAAGATAGAAGAACTGCTTCATCTTCCTTCTAGATAACTAAACTAGATTATCGTATAAAAAAACTATCGAATGAAAAAACTATACGAATGAAAATACAAAATAAGTGAATGAATGATTTAAAACTATCGAAAGAATGAATATTTTACAACAATCGATAGTTTGATAGTTTTTATTCGATAGTTCCCATCACTAGTTTATAGTGACCGGTGGAGGCTCGGACGGGAGCGGGTCATAATTCTGCTTGTAAAAATTCTGTACGACAAAATTCTGTGGGGTCAAAATACTGTAAGACCATAATTCTGTACGTCATTATACTGTAAATACAAAATTCTGTACGTCAAAATACTGTATGAACAAAATACTGACATGCAAAATTCTGTTTTGTAAAATTCTTTACGGCAAAATACTGTATACTGTAATACAGTATTTTTAAAAAAATTTCCTTTGATAAAAAAAAACACTAAATATCTACTAGCTTTAAATATTGTTCAGATTGTTTTTTTAAATAAGTGTAGTTTTGTTTTCTCTCTCTTTTTTCCGTAGCTCCTAATAAAGTACCTAGATTAATCAGCATTAGAAGCTTGCCTCTTTTTTAAGTTGATCTCTTAGAAATTCATAGTAAACTTTTACTGAAAAGCTTACTGAATCTTTTCTCATTTAATGTCTTTATACCTAATTTTATGTATGTATATTGAATTATTTTTTTCTCAACCTTCTTGACTATTAAAATATTTTTGTTTTAAAATTTTGACATTTTCTGAAAATTAAACATGAAATATTAAATTTATTTATTTGTTCATTTTAGATTTTTTTATTTTGCAAAGATATAATAAATGCTTGTACTAAGCAGTCCCAATCTTTGACCTTATTTTTAGGCTAGATTTGAGGCCATTTTTAGGAGTGACTTAGTCCACTTTCATAATTAGGGTGTATTATCTGTATTTCAAAATTCTGTAAAAATGCTGTAAAAAATATATAATAATAATAATAAATATATAAATATAATATAATATAATATATATAATAATAATATATAATATATAGTGCGCGCGCACTTTTTTACATTATCAAAACGATATTTTTTACAGCATTTTTACCGAATTTTGATATACAGAATTTTGATTTACAGAATTTTGAAATACAGTGTTTTGACCAACCAGAATTTTGCTATACAGAATTTTGACTCTCAGAATTTTGTTCGTACAGCATTTTGCACATATTTCTGTATGTGACATACATTATTTTGGCATACAGTATTTTGAATACAGAATTTAGCAACATACAGAATTTCGACCCCAACCCGGCTCGGACGTAACTCCTCCATTTATGGAAGTTGATACGCCGGCGATCTCCCCAACTGAAGTGGGCCCCTCAGGTTCTAAACCGCCACCCATAACGACTCCAGAGTCAGACAGTTACGATGTTGAAATGGAAATAGACGACTGTCAGAACAGGATTATGCACAGTGAGGATGAACACCTACGTTCAGCTTCTGGGTCAGAATCTGAAGAGGTTATTGACCTTACGGTGGTTAGGGCTGATCTATCTAACAGTAGCGATCATGCTCCAATTAGTTCAGTGTAAGCTTCACCACTCTAAGCAGACTTCGGCGTCCCTTCTTCTTCGAATCCACAAAAAAGGGGAAGATGTGGTGCTGGTCCAAGAACCATCGATCTGCAAGTCCATGGTTCTGGGACTCAGGACTCCTGGGTACAACTTGATATATGCATCGGACAAAGGTGACCCCAGGCCAAACATATTCGCTTGAAGTACTATCATTTGCATTGATGTACGAAAAGTTTGGAAGAGCCATTTTCTCGTTCAATTTTCATTTAGACAAAGCATACAAATAAATTTGAAAAAGTTATGAAAAAAGCTTATAACTACAAATTGTCGGCGTAAAGGAAATTTGTTCTAAAACCACTTTTTACCGGAAAAGAGATAATGATACAGTTTTACTAATTTGAGGGGGCTCTTTACGAATTTGAAAACCATTTTTGTCAAAAAATAACATGCCACAGACAATATAATTTAATGGGACAATAAAAACAGAGAAATAGCCTTTACAAAAAGGTGCCCGAGTATTCTTGTTCATCATATTTTGTTCTTAGTTTTTTTTTTATTTAAGGAAAGTGCGTACTTGTATAAGAAATGTTCTATGTCCAATTTTGGGTTTTTAGTTTTAAAAAATCTTTAAAAATAGTATGCACCTACTAATGAGGTAAAGTTGTATGGTTTATTCAAGAGAAAAGAACAAACTTTATAAAAAACATAACTTGAATGGCGAACGAGCAGAAAAATGTCGCTTTTGACCAATTTTAAACTTAAGCATCGTACCCTTTAAAATTTGCTTTTTGTCACTTAGAACAATTTTGCTTTACGCCGACGAAATGGTAGCGCTCGTTTGAATTTTTTGGGGAATATAATATGCGCCCTCAAGCTTCGCGTATTTTGCATACACAAGGGGTGCGGTCGTAATAATACGAACCTGTAATGAAATGGTGATCCATCTAGTTTTTCATGAGGAAATCTGCAACACCTTTGATGAATAGGCTCATTCGACGCATCTGCATCAGTTATTATTTCTTCGACATTATAACTATGAAGCATTCCTGAGATAAATATTTCTTTTGAAATCGAATTAAAAAATGGCATTTCTTCAGGGCTAAGAACTTGAACCTGAAATAAAGAAAATACCATCAATATTTTTAATACGCAAATTAGTAATATCTTAAATATATATCTTAAATATATCAATATTATTTTTTTCTGATTCCCCTAAGGGTAACAGGTTTCCACATCCTTATATCCCTACCCCTTCAGCTTTTTCTCTCACCTTATTTATTCGAACCTCTTCCGGTTTCCTAATCCATGCTGTTTTGCAGTCCCTGGATCTTCCATTATCTCATTTATCCTTTCACCTATTGATTTTTGCAGGTCAGGAGGAGAACTCCTGACCTGGGCCCTATTTCATAAAACTATTAGTCTAATACTAATAATTTCCAAATTATTAGTTCTAATAAATATTGGACTAATAAAATTCAGTTCCATAAAAATAAGTTCCGGGACTAATATATCCTTTGATTTCACAGGGAAATTATTAGTGAAAAATTAAAATATTATTATTAAATATCCAAACAACTTATTTGGGTAAAAGTTTTCATTATTCACAAAGCCTTGTTAGTCTAACGAATAAGGTGTTTGCCTCTTACTCCTACCGACCAAGGTTCGAATATCGTCGTTGATGAAGTTGTTTTTTATTTGTTTTTTTTTTTTGTTTGTTTGTTTTTTTTTTTTTTTTTTGCTTCTGTGTCTTTTTTTTTTTTAACATAATAGTCTATTGAATAGAATCTTTTGAATGGAACAAATTCGTTCAAGAGTTTTTATTGCAGATAATGATTCCTTGGCATGAAAGAATACTCCAGCCAAAAGTGCTACTAAATCCATTGGTGCATTTCTGAGAAAACGGCAACACTGGTCGGTTTTCAGTTTTTTTGATTTAACTCGAAAACCAAGCCTAACTTTGAGATGGATCGAAGGCACTTTTCATAGCAAATTAAATTTTCTGTCAAGTTGAAAAATTTTAAAAATTATTTTTGACTAAAATTCTAACCAAAAATCAAAGAAAAAAATGTTAAAAAATTAACGATTTTATTTTTTTTTTACTAAATCAAAGGGCATTTTGTGTATTTAGCCGGTACGTCCAAGCTTTGTAATAATGAAATAAAGTAAAGGTAAAATCCTTTGATAATATGCAATTTTTTTTTGTCAAGAAACAACTTAAATGTACTTATTCAAAAATTAGCACCTTTTCTAATTTTTTGACTTTTTTAGTTAAAAGCAAGTTTTTAAAACTCCATAAAATCGTATTAATTAGTAACTTTTAGACTTTTAAAGTAAACATACTTCGAGGGATTGATTTAATATAAACTAAATATGACAAACAAAAAAATTTATTTGCATCCTCATGGCCTTGTGTGCAATTTTGTGTATGTAAATTTTTATAAATACGGATCGAATGGATGGACGGAGAGCCATTATCTTTGGTCTATTGCATAGAAGAACATTTAATACCAACTCTTTTACTGTATTCAATGGCCTGAAAAACAATTCATGTAAAATCAGCGACCAACGAAAAGTTTCTCTTGAAAAACGAAAAAAAATACTCAAATGAGTTTTAAACAAAATAACCCCGGCAAATTAGCAAATCAAATTTGCATTTTTCGCGGGACAAATTTTTTTCATGGAACGTGTTTGGGTGTATGTCGTTAAAAGAGGGACTCGGAATTCTCTCTGCTAAAAAAAAATTACCTTGTATCGAAATTGAGAATTTTGTTTTTTTGAAAAATCAATTTTTGGAAAATACAGGGTGTCCCAAAAGTAATGGATCAAACGAAATATGCTGATAGCCCAATCTTGGGGCTCTCAGAATTTGGTAGCTTGTTCATCCCAAATCCTTACGGTTTTCGATTTAATGCAGTTTTTGTGAAATTTCGAAAAATCCCGACTTTGCAACAGTATTTTGCTTCCTCCGCTCATAATTGATTTTTGTTTTTTTACAATTCTTTCATTAAAACATTGCCTAATAATAAGAAATAAATAATTTATCAAAATATTTTTTATTTCATACGCCATTTTGCTGCAAATTAATTAACAGTTCCATGTTTTATAAAAACTCAATTTCCTACTTTTATTTCAGAGCAACACTCTGAAAAAATTTTGTATGGTCTGACACAGGTTTATTATTTTGAAAACTTGGCGTGTTATTGCAGTTTTCAAAAACGTAAACAAATTTCCAAAGTTGAAATTAGAACGAAAGATATTACAATTTAAACGCTAAAAAATAACCCTGAAAACTGGTAAAAAGCAGCATTTTCGATTTTCTAGCGGGAATATCTCAAAAACGTGATGTGATCGAGTTTTTCTGACTTCGGTTTTGAGCTCAGCACACAACAAACCTATAGAAGAGTATACCCTGGTTTCTGTAACAAAAAAGAAGTTTAATTTTGTTGACCAGTGTTATACTTCACTTTGAAATTTAACAATAAACTGAAATTGTTTAATTTTATAATTTGAAACAAAAGAATAACGAAATGTTGTAAATACAGTGCTTTGCAAAAGTATAATCGCACCATATAAAAATGCTATTTATATAAAACCGAGTATTGCAGCGACACCCTACTATTTTTTATTAAAGGGGATCAAAAAACAAGAATATTGAGAAGAACTACAGTCTCTGAATAAATCGATACATTTATTTTCGCTTACATACTGGATTTAAGGTTAACATAGAACAAAAGTGGGTAATAAGCAACTGAAGATATCTCGGACAGTATAAAAGATGTCTGAAAGATTTAAATAGATTTGAGGGTAATATTTCAAAAACGAGATGTGATCGAATAAGTCCGTCTTTGGATTCGAGTTCGGCCACCGAAACCCTTTGAAAAGCATAGTTTAGTCTCGGCACCAAAAACCCTGCATAAGTACTTGTGGTATTTAAAGGGTTCTTAAAAGAGAATTTTAAGGTGTTAACATAGTGCTTAAGGAAATGGTCAAAGAGATAAAAACTCTTTGTAATGGACCAAACAATTTTTGTTTTCCTTTATACAAACTTCATCGACAGACGACAGCTTCTGCAACGATGCAAAATTGGTAGTGATTTTAAGGGAGATTTTCATATAGGTAATCAAATCACTAAAATACAAAAACAAATCATTTAGTGCTGCACATATTAGACTTGTATATGTTTATAATATAGGTATCTTTTGATTTTCTGAAAAAAAATTTCGGGGGGGGTTAAACACCCAAAACCCCCCCCCTAAATACGGCTATGTTATATAGGGACACCTAAGTTGCTCGAGAGAAGTGTTTACCGGTCAATTGCCTTCTCAAACCAAAGTAGCACTGGTTGGCAAGAGTAATTCTCCGTTTGATTTCAGCGCTGATGTTAATGTCTGTGTTTATAGCGGAGCCTAGGTAGACGAAATCATTTAATACCTCGAAGTTATGGCTGTCGATTTGTCAAATGCGTCGATGTTGTGTGTCCTTTTTGGACCCATTTTTGCAGCTTCCGCTTCGATGCTTACAAAAGCGCCATTGACATCACGCTGAGTTCTTCCGATTATGTCAACATCGTCGGCATATACAAGCAGCTGGACGGACTTCTGAAAGATAGTGCTTTTGCTGTTGACGTCTGAGTTTTGTATAATTCTTTCAAGGACGATTTTAAAGAAGTCGCATGACAGTGCGTCGTCGCCTTGTCTAATACCTTTTTCGACATCAAATGCTTGAGTTAGGCCTTTACCGACTCTGACGGAGCAGCGTGCATTCTCCATCGCCATCCTGCACAGTCGGACGAGCTTGGCAGGGATGCCTAAACTAGACATGGCTCTTTAAAGCTCGTCTCTATAAATACTGTCATACCCGGCTTTAAAATCGATGAACAGGTGGTGGGTATCGATTTGTTGTTCCTGGGTTTTTTCTAAGATCTGCCGTAATGTGAATATTTGATCGATGGTGGACTTAGACCAGGCTAAGGTCTAAGGAATAGAGGTCCAAATGAGTATGTTCTACCCTGTTCGAAAAATTTCAATTTTTTAAAATGATCGTTCGTGCTCGATCGTTTTCTCTCTATACTCGTAAATCATATTACTTATAAACAAAAATACTCATAAACAAAACCATACAAATTGTTTGAACTCTTGAGTATACTCGATCCTCAATACCCACGGACAAAATTACTCGTAAACAGATTGACTGTTCATAAACACTAGGCTTTACTCGAAATGATCGAAAGTGATCGAACGTGATCGAAAAATCATGAACAGTTTCAACAATGAAAACAACCACTTCCAATTTCTACGCTCTATAGGTACCTGTTGCATATTTTTGTTTTATTTATTTAGGTTTTGAGAGTTGGTTGTTTGCGGTACAGCTGCAAATGAAACAGGTTATTTTAATTTTACAATTGCGCTTTTAGAAAGGGTTTATCAATGACTGAGTAAATAAAAAAGTAATTAATTGGGAATGCCCAGTTAATTTGTGCAGGTAGGTGAGTAATAGAAACATATCCTTAAGAAATATGCAATGATGCGATTTGGGATGATTGTTTTTAAAACAAATTACTATTTTTTCGGGTAGGTATATTGGGGAAACTACAAATTTGCATGAAAGGGTTAAAGGGAAAGTTATGAATGAAATATTTTAGTTCAAAATCTTTCTTTCGAGAATAATATTTAAATAGTAATCTTCTGAGTGATTGTGTCGATGGCCAATAAGAAATCAGATGTGTCCGTGAATCTGTGTATTGAAAATATTAGACCGTTTTCCACTGAGAAGGCTCTGGAACGCAGGTATTTGTTAAAGAGTGTATAAAAGTCGGTACTAAATACGGAGAACATGTTAACGTGAAAGACATGCTTCCCACTGGAACAATCATAAGCAACAATGTAAAAAATATTGAAGACAAATCAGTGGAAATAGTTAAAACAGAACTCGGTTGTATTAGAAACTTTTCGGCAACAACAGATTTGTGGACTGACAGCTTTAAAATGAGATCCTACCTGGCGCTTACTATTCATTACATAAATAAATTAATGAAAGTTTATTTGAACGGGTATTGGGTGTCAATAGTTCCTTAAAGATAAATCCAATTTAAATTTTTTTTTGTCATAATTAATTTAATTTATTCAATTTTTTGTATCTAACATTAAGTTTTATTTAATTTTTCTTTTTTATTTCTGTGTTTTATTTAATTTTATTCCATTATGGTTTTCTTCATTTCATTATCTTGTCAAATTTATTAATTTAAATAAAACAATTGTAACTTGCTTTTGTGTACCAAACTGATTTTCTTTTTATTTATGCTACAAGAAAAACCACCCTCGAACACTATGAACATGAACATTTCCTTTCCAGTTCAAGTAAATTCGATCACATTGATCATGAACATTTTTTTTTCACAATCAATTTACTAGATTTTACTCGAACAGAAAAATGATCGTTTGAACTCGTTTGAAATGTAGGATTACTTACGAGTCATCATACTCGCAAACAGGAAAGCTCGAACATATACATATACATATAATTTTTTTTCTTAAGAAATCCGACTTTCTTATGAGGTAATTTTTCCATATTATTTAAGTTTTTGTATTCTGAAAGGTTCTGAAAGGGTACAAAACTTAAAAAATATGGACAAATTACCTAATAAAAAAGTCGGATTTCTTAAGAAAAAAAATTTTATCTCGGTTATTTATGGAATATTCTCAACAATGTTATACCTTTTTGAAAAGAGAATTGAACACACCAACTTTTAAGGTAACTTGCCGAAGCATCGTAGTGTATTTTTTTTACACTATGGTTCATTGAATTAGAGCCATGTAAAATTTTTTAGTACTTAGTTGG
The DNA here is from genome assembly GCF_945859705.1 of Episyrphus balteatus. Lineage (NCBI taxonomy): Eukaryota > Metazoa > Arthropoda > Insecta > Diptera > Syrphidae > Episyrphus > Episyrphus balteatus. Next base: position 82,749,460 of record NC_079134.1, read on the forward strand.
GCAAAAAAGTAATTTTTGCTTTAAAACTGATGCAGCTGAGTTAAAATTTTTGAATGCATTTGGTAGCAGGGTTATTCAAGGTTCCGTAACAAAAGAAAAAAATGAGAAAACTTAAGATTTGTAGTCGCGGCACATGAAAAACAGTCACAGGGTGACCATTTTTTCGACTTTTTTTCAAATGTCCATAACTCACAAAATATATGGCTGCGATTTTTTTTATTATTTTTCTGATAACTGTCACCACCTACCCTATCTACCGTTTTCGTTTCGACGCTAACTTTTGGGACACCCTGTATGAGTTGTGTTGATCACCCAGAGAAAAAACGCATAGTAATTTTTAATACATTCTACATTGAATCAATGGTGAAAAATATTTTCATTAATTTTCTAAAAAGCGTCCTATGCTTACGTTACAGTTTGTCACATCAATTTTTATAAGTGAGATGGCACAGTGGTAAAGCACAAGCTTGTCAACCCAGGTGTAGCAGGTGCGATCCCCAGCGGATGCCAGTTTTACTTTTTTTTAAATTTTTTTAATGTGTGAACAACTTAGATTTAAAGTGTGCTACTTTGATTCAATCATTTTCCACTTTAGGCTAAAAATGTAGTGATTTTCCATTGATTCAAAGTGGTTTCCATTGATTTTACGTTGTTTTTTGGCTCAGTGATTCTGTTTGTTCGAGATCGTTTTTTTCGAATAAGTAGCTACTCGATGTTCGTAAACAATACTCGACTCGTTTGGTTCTCCAGCGGCTTTGTTTGACTTAAGCTTGGATATGACTGCCTTCACTTCTTCCAGGTCGGTGGGATGGAATGTTGGCCTTCATCGTCGATATTGCTTGTTGCAATCTGTCTTTAGGGGGGCTTGGCTTCGTCATCGCCATTATAGAGATTGCAGAAGTGATCTTTCCATATTCTCAGCATCGCTTGGGTCTCTACAACGATTTTTCCCTGTTGGTCTTTGCATGCTTCAGTTCTAGGTTTATACCCCTAAGATGTAGGTCCGTCAAACTGGGTACGCCACAACCGAAAATCCAAATTCTGAGTATGCAGGAATTTGTTGCTAATTTGTTACCCCAATCTCGAATTTGTTGCTCCTGCCCTTACCCCTTAAATCTGTGGCGTACCCAGCTTGACGTCAAGCTGGGTATGCCACAAATTAAAATTCAAAATTTAAAAAATGTAAGTATGCAGGAATTTGTTGCTATTTTGTTGCTAATTTGTTACCCTAATCTCGAATTTGTTGCTCCACGTTTTGCCCTTCAAATGCACATTAACAGATTATGCAAAAAAGCTAAATCGCCCAAAAATTATCGCAAAGTCAAAAAAGTGGTATCAATAGAAAGAGGTCCTTGAAACCTTTTCAAAAAGGTCCATATCAAGTTTTTATTCCAATCCCTTCATGTCCAAAATGCCTTGTGGAGCTTGAATGCAATTGTGGAACATAGGTATGTGTATGAAACGAAAAAACACAAAACACGTAATACTCAAAATTTCAAAAAAATAAGTATGCAGTAATTTGTTGCTAATTTGTTACCCCAATCCCGAATTTGTTGCTCCCCCCTTTACCCCTTAAATCTGTGGCGTACCCAGCTTGACGTCAAGCTGGGTACGCCACAACGCAAATTTGAAAATCTAAGAATGCAGGATTTTGGGGCTATTTTGTTGCTAATTTGTTACCCCTTGAATTTGTTGCTCCACGATTTGACCTTCAAATCGACTGCAACAGATGCAATTTTATGGAGACTTTTTATCTATACGCTTTTTCAAAAAACTAAAAACGCCAAATTTTTGACAGAATTTGTTGATCTGCAAAAAGCTATTTTTAAATTTTCTATCATTACCTAATCCCATCTCACAGGAGGAAAACTAATTTTTCGATGACGTCATCCAACAACGCAAAAAATCGTAATACTCAAAATTTCAAAAAAATAAGTACCTATGCAGTAATTTGTTGCTAGTTTGTTGCTAATTTGTTTCCCCAATACCAAATTTGTTGCTCCCCCCCTTACCCCTTAAATCTGTGGCGTACCCAGCTTGACGTCAAGCTGGGTACGCCACAACGCAAATTTGAAAATCTAAGTATGCAGGATTTTGGGGCTAATTTGTTGCTAATTTGTTACCCTAATCTTGAATTTGTTGCTCCACGATTTGACCTTCAAATCGACTGCAACAGATGCAATTTTGTGGAGACTTTTTATCTATACCTATGCTTTTTCAAAAAACTAAAAACGCCAAATTATAGACAGAATTTGTTGCTTTGCAAAAAGTTATTTTTAAATTTTCTATCACCACCCAATCCCATCTTACAGGAGATAAACTAATTTTTCGATGACGTCATCCATCAAAAATTTGTTGGGTACGCCACAACGCAAATTTGAAAATCTATGTACGCAGGAATCTTAAGCTATTTTGTTGCTAATTTGTTACCTTAATCTCGAATTTGTTGCTCCACGATTTGACCTTTAAATTGGCTGAAACAGATGCATGATTTTGAAACTTAATGATACAAAGTTAACAATGCATAGATTTAATACTCTTTGCAGATTAATGCTCAAATCTTGAATTTGATGTAAAAACTACCTTAAAATACTGTTAAAAACTTCCAAAAACAGAATATAACGCACTTAAACCAACTAGCTGCTGGTAATTCAATGCTCTTTAAAGGCTACGTCATTTCCAATATATAGATATACATACATACCTACCCTTACCCTTACCCTTTCATATTTAAAAACCTTTAAAGCATGGACCACCTACCTTCAACCTACTTCATTCCCTTCAATAAAAAGCAAAGTAAAATTCAACACTCCAACTTGATTTTTATGGATGCTCCTCAATTCTTAGTTTAATAAGTGTTAGGTACTGCTACCCATTTAATTCCTATATTGCCAACAGCTTTTTTGTTCTATTTTTCCCAGAAGTTAGGTTCCTCAATTTCAAAAATAAATTGAGTTTAACGTATTTTTGCATCTTCCTATTTTAAACATATTTACTATATAGGTAACTTCTTCAATATCCTAGAAAAACCCTTAGCCATCTTTTGAAAATACCCCCAATTTTTTTTCCATCGCCTCATTTAAACTTTAAATTTATCTCTATAGCCCTAGTTTTGGAGAGATGCATTTCATTTACTACCACACTAACGTTCTAAGACCTCAACTCAATTCATGTACCTACTATTCATCCAATCAGATTATTGCGATTTGCGACTTATTTTTGTATTATAAAAACAAACCAAATACCTACATAAAAATGTGTACCTACATTATACTAAATAAAAATAAATTGCACGACTGGGGTCGCACGTACTTGCTCTTATGCTTAAAATAACTATAATGTTAAAGCTTTTTATACAAGAAATTTAAAATTTGATATTTTGAAGAAATTTCATAAGTAGTATAAAAAAATTAAATCTGTTTTATTAATTAATAAAACTCCGTTTTAAATTATCTTAAGAAAAAAATAAATATGCCATTTTATTTCTTGAATAAAAAGGTATTTTTAGAAAAAAATTTTCGAAAATTGTAGGAGCCGTTTTTTAAAAAAATAATTTTTTATGTATAAATTTTTTTTAACATTTTTCAAAAAAAAAGTTGGTATGCCATTTTGAAGAAATAATTAATTTACACATAAAAACTAAATTCCAAAATTTTTCATTGATCCGTTTTCAAAAAATTGATTTTTCAAAAAAAAAATTTGAAATATTTTTTAAAAAACCAAAAATGCGTTTTTTGAAAATTTTCTAAGATTTTAATATTATCTTTACTTACACACTTTTTTATAAAAATTTTCATTTAAATCTGGTTTAGGCGCGGCAAAATCGCATCGTCACCTCCTCGCGGTGCCCGCTGGATATCCAACTAACGACGAGCGTTGGATCCTTTCGATCCACGAGCTGAGTCACCTGAGTTATCTTTTCAGGAACTAGGAGCAAAAGAACAGAAATATCGCTCTGAATGCACCAGCTCACAATTAAATCCAAGAGCGTCTGACACATATTGTGCGGCACACTGGTCAGCGTCTGTACCCTGTGGGGCGGCTGAATATAAACTATGGATAGAAGTAACTGACCTATTTATGGTACGAAAACAAAGTTAAAAAAAAAATTATGGCAATGAACAAAACGAATAGATTAAATACCCCAGGTGGCAATCCAGTTAAACTGGTAAATCCACTCTCTTTAGAGGTCGGTCCTATGGATTCTGGGGAGGACCAATTATTGCTTATAAATATTGAGAGACGGAGTTCAAAGATGCAAAGAACTCCCCCAAATAAATCTACTTCAGGGGTTACATCACCGACAACTCCAAACAATATTATCGATGTTAAACACATCGGAGAGAAAGGGACCAAGAAAAATGAAGAGATCGACATTACAGATCAACAGAGTTCCATCGAAGACAAAGAGATAGACCAATCAAAATCAAAGAACTACTTTGAAGAATGGCAAATTGAAATAGCAGCAAGAAAACAACTTGAAGTTCTAGTTCAAAGTCTTCAGCTGCAAGTGAAAAAACTCGAAGAGAAAGTTTCCTTACTTGACAAGAAAGATTCAGAGTCCACGCTTCAGTTAAGTCCAAAATATATTGAGCGTGAATATCAAACTGATGAAGAAGAGCTCTTGTTTGAAACCGAGAAAAAGAAAAATAA